>NC_081252.1:76065598-76213098 GCF_030490865.1 Poecile atricapillus
TCCTGGGGGTGTTTCCTCCCCTGTTTTGGTGAGGGCTGATCACATTCCCAGCTCTGGAATGGCTCAGCCATCCCAGTCCCCGTTCCCTGGCCTTGGCAGGAGGATTTGCCTTTCCTGTGTCCTCACCCACCTGTCCTGTCCCTGTCCCCAGCCTGTCCCCGTGTCCCCACCCTGGCCAGGCCTTGGCAGCCCCCCAGGTGTCCCTGGCAGGAAGCAGAGCCAGCTGCTGTCTCCTGTCTGAGCTGTGCCTGGAGCCCCTGGTGCCAGGCACCCACCCACAGCCAGCCTGGGCAGCCACAGACGTGGCCACAGTGACATTCCTGGGGCCAGTGACATTCCTGGGGCCACAGTGACATTCCTGGGGCCACAGTGACATTCCTGGGGCCACAGTGACATTCCTGGGGCCACAGTGACATTCCTGGGGCCACAGTGACATTCCTGGGGCCACAGTGGCTGCAGAACACAAAGTGAGAGGCGGGAGGGCTATTCTGGGAGCGCTGCTGCTTTATTGCTTCTGCAAAATGAAACCTTTGGGAAAGGGCCATTCTGGGAGCACTGCTGCTTTATTGCTTCTGCAAAATGAAACCTTTGGGACAGGGCCAAACCCCCAAAAGTGAGGGCTAAACTGAGAGCAGGGGAAAACCCGGCCCTCTTTGTCCTCCTCTGGGTGCCTGAGTCCCTGCAGGGGTGCTGTCCTTCCACAGGGACCTGCCACCCCATGACACATCCCCAGGGGACCTGCCATCCCCAGGGGGACTGCAGGCTTCCAGCAGATATCCTTCACTCTGGGATCTGGGCAAAGTCACACAGATCTCCTTCTCCTTCTCCTTCTCCTTCTCCTTCTCCTTCTCCTTCTCCTTCTCCTTCTCCTTCTCCTTCTCCTTCTCCTTCTCCTTCTCCTTCTCCTTCTCCTTCTCCTTCTCCTTCTCCTTCTCCTTCTCCTTCTCCTTCTCCTTCTCCTTCTCCTTCTCCTTCCCCTTCCCCTTCCCCTTCCCCTTCCCCTTCCCCTTCCCCTTCCCCTTCCCCTTCCCCTTCCCTTCCCCTTCCCCTTCCCCTTCCCCTTCCCCTTCTCCTCCTTCTCCTCCTTCTCCTCCTCCTCCTCCTCCTCTTCCTTCTCCTCCTTCTCCTCTCCTCCCCGTTCTCCCTCTCCCTCTCCATCTCCTCTCCTGCCCCCCCGGGGTCATTCCAGCCAATCCCCCCAGCTCCACACCCCACGTGCTCTCCAGCTGTGAGCTCGGCTCTGCCTCTTTCCTGTGGCAGAAGCTGTTTGTTGGGATGGGATGGGATGGGATCCATGGGATGGGATCCATGGGATGGGATGGGATGGGATGGGATGGGATGGGATGGGATGGGATGGGATGGGATGGGATGGGATGGGATGGGATGGGATGGGATGGGATGGGATGGGATGGGATGGGATGGGATGGGATCCATGGGATGGGATCCATGGGATGGGATCAGGAGATGTGTGGATGGCCCAGGGGATGTGTGGATGGTTCAGGAGATGTGTGGATGGCCCAGCTGGCTCCAGGAGATGTGTGGATGGCCCAGCAGGGTTCAGGAGATGTGTGGATGGTTCAGGAGATGTGTGGATGGTTCAGGGGACGTTTGCATGGCTCAGAGGATGTGTGGATGGCTCAGAGGATGTGTGGATGGCCCAGCTGAGTTCAGGAGATGTGTGGATGGTTCAGGAGATGTGTGGATGGTTCAGGGGACGTTTGCATGGCCCAGAGGATGTGTGGATGGCCCAGCAGGGTTCAGGAGATGTGTAGATGGCTCAGAGGATGTGTGGATGGCCCAGCAGGGTTCAGGAGATGTGTAGATGGCTCAGAGGATGTGTGGATGGCCCAGCAGGGTTCAGGAGATGTGTAGATGGCTCAGAGGATGTGTGGATGGCCCAGAGGATGTGTGGATGGCCCAGAGGATGTGTGGATGGCCCAGCAGGGTTCAGGAGATGTGTGGATGTGTGGATGGCCCAGCAGGGTTCAGGAGATGTGAGGATGTGTGGATGGCCCAGCAGGGTTCAGGAGATGTGTGGATGGCTCAGAGGATGTGTGGATGGCCCAGAGGATGTGTGGATGGCCCAGAGGATGTGTGGATGGCCCAGAGGATGTGTGGATGGCCCAGCTGGCTCCAGGAGATGTGTGGATGTGTGGATGACCCAGCCAGCTCCAGGCTCAGGGGTTCAGTACATTCCTGTGCCGGGAGCCCTGGAGCAGGTCCCGGCTCCCCAGCCCGGTGTCACCCCGCAGGCTGCTGGCCCCGGGCTACACGGAGACGCACTACAGCGAGGAGGGACGGCCCGTGACGGTGACCCCCAACCACACGGTGGGTGTTGGGACACGGGGGGCTCTCCCCGCTCTTTTGGGGGGGGTTTGGCGCTCGGGACGGGGCTGAAGCCGCAGCGCTGAGGCCGGGGGAGCTTCCCTGGCAGCAGGAGTGCAGCAGCTCTGTGCTCCCGTGGCTCCTGGCCCCGGGACAGCACTCTGGGACACAAACACAGGCAGCAGCAGCCCCTCCCCATGTCCCCCTCCTGCCTTCTGTCACACTTCCAGCGCCGCGCTGTCCCGGGCTGAGCTCCGGCTGCTCCCGCTGCCAGGACACGGCTGGGAACGGGAGATGGAGATGGGAAATGGACCAGGAAACCACTGGGGACGGGAGATGGAGATGGGAAATGGACCAGGAAACCACTGGGGATGGGAGATGGAGATGGGAAATGGACCAGGAAACCACTGGGGATGGGAGATGGAGATGGGAAATGGACCAGGAAACCACTGGGGATGGGAGAGGGAGATGGGAAATGGAAAGGGACCAGGACACCACTGGGGACGGGAGATGGAGATGGGAAATGGACCAGGAAACCACTGGGGACGGGAGATGGAGATGGGAAATGGACCAGGAAACCACTGGGGACGGGAGAGGGAGATGGGAAATGAAAGGGATAAGGACACCACTGGGAATGGGAGATGGAGATGGGAAATGGAAAGGGACCAGGACACGGCTGGGAATGGGAGATGGAGATGGGAAATGAAAGGGATCAGCTTTCCTGGGATCTGCACATGGGGGATTTGCTGCCAGCCCTCTGAGCTAAGGAAAGTCTCCTCTGTCTCTCTCCAGGAGCACTGTCACTACCACGGCCACGTCCGCGGCCACCGCGGCTCCTGGCTCGTGCTCAGCGCCTGCTCAGGAATACGGTACAGGGGAACGGGGAATGGAGCTCGGGAATACGGGGGAACAGGGAATGGAGCTTGGGAATACGGGGGAACAGGGAATGGAGCTTGGGAATACGGGGGAACGGGGAATGGAGCTCGGGAATACGGGGGAACGGGGAATGGAGCTCGGGAATACGGGGGAACGGGGAATGGAGCTCGGGAATACGGGGGAACGGGGAATGGAGCTCGGGAATACGGGGGAACAGGGAATGGAGTTTGGGAATACGGGGGAACAGGGAATGGAGTTTGGGAATACGGGGGAACGGGGAATGGAGCTCGGGAATACGGGGGAACAGGGAATGGAGCTCGGGAATACGGGGGAATGGGGAATGGAGCTCGGGAATACGGGGGAACAGGGAATGGAGCTCGGGAATACGGGGGAACAGGGAATGGAGCTCGGTACAGGGGAACAGGGAATGGAGCTCGGGAATACGGGGGAACGGGGAATGGAGCTCAGTACGGGGGAACAGGGAATGGAGCTCGGGAATACGGGGGAACGGGGAATGGAGCTCGGGAATATGGGGGAACAGGGAATGGAGCTCGGGAATACGGGGGAACGGGGAATGGAGCTCGGGAATACGGGGGAACAGGGAATGGAGCTCGGTACAGGGGAACAGGGAATGGAGCTCGGGAATACGGGGGAACAGGGAATGGAGCTTGGGAATACGGGGGAACAGGGAATGGAGCTTGGGAATACGGGGGAACAGGGAATGGAGCTTGGGAATACGGTACAGGGGAACAGGGAATGGAGCTCGGGAATACGGGGGAACGGGGAATGGAGCTCGGGAATACGGGGGAATGGGGAATGGAGCTCAGTACGGGGGAACAGGGAATGGAGCTCAGGAATACGGGGGAACGGGGAATGGAGCTCGGGAATACGGGGGAACAGGGAATGGAGCTCGGGAATACGGGGGAACGGGGAATGGAGCTCGGGAATACGGGGCAACGGGGAATGGAGCTCGGGAATACGGTACAGGGGAACAGGGAATGGAGCTCGGGAATACGGTACAGGGGAACAGGGAATGGAGCTCGGGAATACGGGGAAACGGGGAATGGAGCTCGGGAATACGGGGGAACAGGGAATGGAGCTCGGGAATACGGGGGAACAGGGAATGGAGCTCGGGAATACGGTACAGGGGAACAGGGAATGGAGCTCGGGAATACGGGGGAACAGGGAATGGAGCTCGGGAATACGGGGGAACAGGGAATGGAGCTCGGGAATACGGGGGAACAGGGAATGGAGCTCGGGAATACGGGGGAACGGGGAATGGAGCTCGGGAATACGGTACAGGGGAACAGGGAATGGAGCTCGGGAATACGGGGGAACAGGGAATGGAGCTCGGGAATACGGGGGAACAGGGAATGGAGCTCGGGAATACGGGGGAACAGGGAATGGAGCTCGGGAATACGGGGGAACAGGGAATGGAGCTCGGGAATACGGTACAGGGGAACAGGGAATGGAGCTCGGGAATACGGGGGAACAGGGAATGGAGCTCGGGAATACGGGGGAACAGGGAATGGAGCTCGGGAATACGGTACAGGGGAACAGGGAATGGAGCTCGGGAATACGGGGGAACGGGGAATGGAGCTCGGGAATACGGGGGAACAGGGAATGGAGCTCGGGAATACGGTACAGGGGAACAGGGAATGGAGCTCGGTACGGGGGAATGGGGAATGGAGCAAGGAGCAGGCTGGGGGGAGCCAGGACTGCAGGAACGCAGGGTCAGGGGTTGTGGAGCTGGCAGAGGGTGGGATGGATCCGCTGCTCCCTCTCCCGGCAGGGATTCCCTTTGGGACCACCCAGAACAGCACCGATGCTCCTGCAAGCCCAGCTCCGAGTGCTTTACGGGGCTGATTTTCCCCATTGCTCCATTCTTGTCCTTCTCCCTCCCTTCACGCAGCCCAGGATGGGGCAGGCTGGGGCAGGGGCCGCATTTCAGAGCAGCTGTCCCAGCCTGAGCTCAGTGCCCTCAAGGGGAGGATTTGGTGCCCAGGGTTTATCTGCCCCTGGGGCTGTTTGGGCAGAGATCCCCAGCTCGGGTAGGACCAGGCCGATGTGCCGTGGGTTTGTGGGGCTGGGGGAGCCACAGGAGCCATTGGGGCTGTTCCCATTGCCAGGGGCCTCATCGTGCTGAGCAGCAACACCAGCTACTACCTGAGACCCCTGGGGACTCCTGAGCCAGCCCTGCACCTCATCCACCGAGCAGAGCACCTGCCCATGCCAGGGGGCACCTGTGGGCACGGCCACGACCTCGCGAGCACCATGGCTGGCATTGCCCAGCTCTTCCAGCCACAGCACCCACGGGTAAATCCTCACGGGGAAATCCACTCAGTAAATCCACTCAGTAAATCCACTCAGTAAATCCATTCAGGTAAATCCATTCAGGTAAATCCTCATGGGTGAATCCTCACGGGGAAATCCACTCAGTAAATCCACTCAGTAAATCCACTCAGTAAATCCATTCAGGTAAATCCATTCAGGTAAATCCTCACGGGTGAATCCTCACGGGGAAATCCACTCAGTAAATCCACTTGGGTAAATCCTCATGGGTGAATTCTCATGGGTAAATCCTCATGGGTAAATCCATTCAGTAAATCCACTCGGTAAATCCATTCAGGTAAATCCATTCAGGTAAATCCTCATGGGTGAATCCTCACGGGGAAATCCACTCAATAAATCCATTCAGGTAAATCCTCATGGGAAAATCCTCATGGGGAAATCCACTCAGTAAATCCACTTAGTAAATCCATTCAGGTAAATCCTCATGGGTAAATCCTCATGGGTAAATCCACTCAATAAATCCACTCAGGTAAATCCATTCGATAAGTACACTCAGTAAATCCACTCGGGTAAATCCTCACGGGTGAATCCTCACGGGGAAATCCTCACGGGGAAATTCACACAGGTAAATCCACTCAGTAAATCCACTTGGGTAAATCCTCATGGGTGAATCCTCATGGGGAAATTCACTCAGTAAATCCACTCAGTAAATCCATTCAGGTAAATCCATTCAGGTGAATCCTCATGGGTAAATCCTCATGCTAAAGCCACTCAATAAATCCACTCAGTTAAATCCATTCGATAAATACACTCAGTAAATCCGCTTGGTAAATCCACTCGGGTAAATCCACTCAGTAAATCCACTCGGGTAAATCCTCATGGGGAAATCCTCACAGGTAAATCTTCACAGGTAAATCCACTTGGGTAAATCCACTTGGTAAATCCACTTGGGATGTGTCTGGGGATGTGCAGAGGGCCGGGGGGCTCTCAGCACTGCCCACAGCTGCTGTGTGCCAGCAGGGCAGGGCTGTGCAGGCAGGTGGGGTGGCAGGGTCTGTGTGGGTGCCTTGTGTGGCCTGAGTTTGGGCAGGAGATCCCAGAGGACGCGTGGGCTGGGTCTCGGTGCTGCATCCTATGGGGTGGGACACGACGTGAGGACATCTGGAGCCACCCAAATGTTCCCTGTCACCTGGTGCCTCAGTTTCCCCTCTCAGCTGTCCCTCCCGAGCAGCCCTGTGGTGTCTGGAGGGTGCCCAGAGCCCAGGGCTGCCCCTCTGTGCTGAGCCCTGTGTCTGCCTGCAGGCCAGGAGAGATGCCTGGAGGACCATGAAGTACATGGAGCTCTTCATCGTCGCTGATCACACCCTGGTGAGTGCTGGGGGCGCAGAAAAGCAGAGCCCCTCTCTGCCTCCACCCTGGATTTACCCCGTGACCCTTCCCATCCTCATCCCTCTCCAGTACAGGAACCAGAACCTCAACCTGGGCCACACCAAGCAGCGCATCGTGGAGATCGCCAACTACGTGGACAAGGTGAGGGACCTGCCTCGTGTGGCCCTCAGGGACTGTCCCCGTGTCACCAGGGCAAGGAATCATAGAGTTATGGAATTGTTAAGGTCAGAAAAGATCTTTAAATCCTTCAAGTCCAATCATTCCCCGGCGCTGCCAAGGCCAGCACTGCCCGTGTCCCCAACATGCACAGGGCTTTAAATCCCTGCAGGGATGGGGACTCTGCTGCTCTCCTGGGCCAGGGCTTGGGCGCCCATCAGGGAGCCCAGGAGCTCTCTGAGCACACGGTGGGAAGGGCACATGGTGTCACCTGTGGGCTGAGCTCAGCAGGGAAGCGTCACTGGGCCCTGCCTGGGATCCACGTGGCATCTTTGGCAAAGAGGGGACACACTGAGGTGGTGTCACCGCACGTCATCGTGCCACCCTGACCGGCTCCTGTGCCCACAGCCGTGCCTGTGTGTGGGGGTTCAAGCAAGGCTGCTACCCTGGCTTTTTTTGTTAACTTTTTCCAAAAGTCTCTTGCTTTCTGTTGTTTCTCCCAGAGCACACAAGAATTTTGGGACCGAGGGGACTCCCGACCCCCCTTTGGCTCTGCTGAGCTGCTGTCGTCTGCCGTTTCCCAAGTTTGTTCAGCAAGGATTTTAGTACATCTGTCCCACACCTTAGGGTGGATTAACTTTACAAGCTCATTTACAACTTTAACAACCCAAAGTCTTGCAATAACAAGCAAATTAGGTTTACAACTTAATTGCAATCTAAACTTTATCAGTGATTCCATCTTCGTTCAAGATGCAGGGACGTCTCCCTCACCAGGATCACCAGCTCTCCTGGTCGCTGCTTCTGTTTTTTCAGGGATTCCTCGCTTTCTGGGTTTTTTCCCACTTTTCCTCCCGGGTTTCCGGCACCAATTGTTGGTTTTTCAAGCAAGGCTGGTACCCTGGCTGGAGCTAGCACAGCAGCTAATCCCCAGCTGCTCGGTCCATATCCCACTGCATCAATGTGATGGATGGCAAAATATGGCGATTTGGTGAAGGGAAACTTAACGTTTTATAGCTTAGGGTCACTGTGTTACTCCCATCTGCTTACATCACACCCAGATGCCATTGGCTAATTGCAGAAGGTTTTACTATCCTAACAGAGAGGGGGGGTTAGCTAACTTTCCTTAACATCCCGAGTTTTTCAGATCACCAGGCCTTAAACTACAACACCTGTGGAGCCCGTGCTCGCAGGTGGGCTTGGGCCAGGTGTGCTCTGGGGTCACACAGCCGGAGGGAAGCCCCCCAGGGAGGGAGGGTGGCCAGGGAATTGCAGTCCCCAGGCGCTGCAGCTGTCCCCTCCTGCAGTTTTACAGGCTGCTCAACATCAAGGTGGCCCTGATCGGGCTGGAGGTGTGGACGGAGCGGGACCAGTGCGCGGTGAGCAGCGACGCCAACGCCACGCTCTGGGCCTTCCTGCAGTGGAAGAAATCGCTGAGGGCGCGCAAGAGGCACGACAACGCCCAGCTGCTGACGTGGGTCCCTGGGCTGGGGACGTGGGGAGGGGGCTCCAGGGGGGCTGGGCACTCTGAACCCCCCTGTGCTCCTGCCCGGGCAGAGGGAAGACCTTCGGGGGCACCACCATCGGCATGGCTCCGCTGGAGGGGATGTGCAGCGCCGACAACTCCGGAGGGGTCAGCGTGGTAAGGGAGCCTGGGGTCCCTGTGCCAGCCCAGCCTGCCGGAGCTCTCCGTGGGGCTGGAGGAGCAGCCCCCTGAGGCTGGGCCTGGGGCACTGCAGGAAGGTGAGGGACGATGCTGTAGCTCCTGACCCCCCCAGGTGCTGGCCAGGTGCACAGGGGGGTGAGAAGGGGCTGTTGAAGGTCTCCCACCCCAGGTACAGCCCCAGCTCCCAGCAGCGCTGGGATCTCCTGTGCTGCTCCTGCCCCCAGTGCTGCCCCTGCCTGTTCCCTGCTTCTGCCCCCTGGGATCATCTCTGCCCAGATAACCTCTCCTGCTCCTGATGGCAGCCCTGGGCATCACGGGGTGCTCACGGTGGCCTTGGTGCCTTTAATCCCCGGGCAGGGTGCTGGGGGACACCAGGGTTCTGGGTTTTGGGATGTGCCCCGGGTTTTAAGCAGCTGCCTCCAGCCAAGACCTTCCCCACAGTCCCACACGGGAATATCAGGAGACCAAGCCCCGCTTCTGCCATGAACCTTCCTGCAACCCCTCCTTCTCCGGGATCCAGCTGCATCCCAGCGGTTCCCAGCCCCACTCCCTGCTGGCTCAGCCTGTCCCCTGCCCGTGGTGGCTGTGCTGACACGTCCCCCCGTGCAGGACCACGCGGAGCAGCCCATCGGCGCCGCCGCCACCATGGCCCACGAGATCGGCCACAACTTCGGCATGGTCCACGACACCAAGGGCTGCTGCGTGGAGGCCACCCCGGAGCAGGGCGGCTGCGTGATGGCAGCAGCCACGGGGTGAGTGCTGCTGGCCCTGGGACGTGTCCCCACAGCCCCCAGCAGGGTGGGGTGCCCTGTGCAGCTGGGAGTGGGCAGGGAACGCTGTCACCTCTGCTCTGGGGACAGGGCAGGAGAGCTGGGAATGTTCCCCTGGAGAAGGGAAAAATTCAGGGAGAGCTCAGAGCTCCTTGCAGGGTCCAAAGGAGCTCCAGAGAGCTGGAGAGGGACTGGGGACAAGGGCTGGAGGGACAGGAGCCAGGGAATGGCTCCCAGTGCCAGAGGGCAGGGCTGGATGGGAGATTGGGAAGGAATTCCTGGCTGGGAGGGTGGGAGGCCCCGACAGTGAATTCCCAGATTTGCTGGGGCTGCCCCTGGATCCCTGGCAGTGCCCAAGGCCAGGCTGGACACTGGGGCTGGAGCTCCTGGGACAGGGGGAGCTGTCCCTGCCATGGCTGGGGTGGCACTGGGGGGGATTCATAATCCACCTGGTTGGGGCCAGTTTCCTTTCCAGAGTCCTTCTCCCTTTGGAATTTCCACCTCCTGCTGTTACCCCAGATATCCCCACTCTGAGGAAAGGCAGCTGTTCATTCCCCGTTGGTTTAACCCATCTGCTCTTCCAGCTGGGAAGGAACAGTGGGACCCCACTTGTGGTTTCAGGGCTGCCAGACCCTGGCGTTGATCCCACAGGATTTAACCTCTGCCTGGGCGGGTTGTGCTGGGGAAAATCACATTTCTGACTGTGCACTGTCCCTGTTTGCACAGCCATGTGTATAATGTACATAAATACATGCAGGGTACATTGCTCAGCCTCTGTAACCTGCAGGCACTTACAGGTCTCCCTCCAGCTCAGGAGGTTTAAAAACCACTTTTATAAAATGTCCTCTGAGTCATCTCGAGAATGAAATGTTCTGATATGAAAATATTTTTCAGCTTTAAGAGGAAGTGAAACTGTTTCTAAGCAGAAGGAAAGGCTTCCTTCTTCTTCATAAACCACCAAACCCCCACAAAGTGTGAAATGAGAGAAGAATCTTGCTCAGAGGTTCTGTAGGAAATGAGTGTTTCTCCTGTTCCTCAGCTCCTTACACATTGTAGGCTCTGACTGTTTTATTTTTTGCTGCTCTCTGGGTCCTTTTCGGTGTTTCTTTTCCATAATTTTAATGATTTTCACCCATCTCAGCTGGGTATGTCAGTGGCCCAGCTGGGTGTTTCCTGTTGTGGTTCAGTGAGAACAGGAAGGGGTTTGGTTTGGTTTGGTTTGGTTTTGTTGGGTTGGGTTGGGTTTGGTTTGGTTTGGTTCGGTTCGGGTTGGTTTGATTGGGTTGGGTTGGGTTGGTTTCGTTTGGTTCAGTCTGGTCTGGTTTGGTTCGGTTTGGTTTGGTCTGGTCTGGTTTGGTTTGGTTTGGTTTGGTCTGGTTTGGTGTGGTTTGGTTCGGTTTGGTTTGGTCTGGTTTGGTTCGGTTTGGTTCGGTTCAGTTCAGTTGGGTTGGGTTTGGTTCGGGTTGGTTCGGTTTGGTTTGGGTTGGTCTGGTCTGGTCTGGTTTGGTTGGGTTTGGTTTGGTTCGGTTCGGTTTGGTTTGGTTTGGTTCAGTTTGGTTGGGTTCAGTTCAGTTGGGTTGGGTTTGGTTGGGTTTGGTTCAGTTTGGTTTGGTTCGGTTTGGTTCGGTTGGGTTTGGTTGAGTTTGGTTGGGTTTGGTTGAGTTTGGTTTGGTTTGGTTCAGTTTAGTTCGGTTCAGTTCAGTTGGGTTTGGTTTGGTTGGGTTTGGTTCAGTTTGGTTTGGTTTGGTTTGGTTGAGTTTGGTTGGGTTTGGTTGGGTTGGGTTTGGTTTGGTTTGGTTGGGTTTGGTTCAGTTTGGTTCAGTTTGGTTCGGTTCAGTTCGGTTTGGTTTGGTTCGGTTCGGTTGGGTTTGGTTTGGTTCAGTTTGGTTGGGTTTGGTTCAGTTTGGTTTGGTTCAGTTCAGTTGGGTTTGGTTGGGTTTGGTTGGGTTTGGTTGGGTTTGGTTGGGTTTGGTTCAGTTTGGTTCAGTTTGGTTCGGTTCAGTTCAGTTTGGTTTGGTTTGGTTTGGTTCGGTTTGGTTTGGTTCGGTTTGGTTGGGTTTGGTTCGGTTCAGTTTGGTTGAGTTTGGTTGGGTTTGGTTCGGTTCAGTTCAGTTTGGTTTGGTTTGGTTCGGTTTGGTTTGGTTGGGTTTGGTTCGGTTTGGTTTGGTTCGGTTTGGTTTGGTTTGGTTGGGTTTGGTTCGGTTTGGTTCAGTTCAGTTGGGTTGGGTTCGGTTGGGTTTGGTTGGGTTTGGTTGGGTTTGGTTCGGTTGGGTTTGGTTCAGTTTGGTTCAGTTTGGTTGGGTTTGGTTGGGTTTGGTTCAGTTCAGTTTGGTTGGGTTTGGTTCAGTTTGGTTCAGTTTGGTTGGGTTTGGTTCAGTTTGGTTCAGTTTGGTTGGGTTTGGTTCAGTTTGGTTGGGTTTGGTTTGGTTGGGTTTGGTTCAGTTTGGTTCAGTTTGGTTCAGTTTGGTTGGGTTTGGTGAGCAGAGGGCCCTGCAGGTGTGGGGACCTGCCCTGTGGGTGGCACAGGGGGACAGAGGTGTCACCTGCAGCTGGCACCTGCGGCTGGGGGCTCCGGGCAGGGGAGGACAGAGGCTCTGCGTGCCCCCGTCCCGCTCCCGAGCATTTGGGGCTCAGAACTGTCCCCTGGTTGTTGCTCTGGCCGTGCCAGCTGGGGTGGGGGATGTTCCTGGGCTCACGGAACAGTGAGGAATCCGCTCCTGGGAGGGTTTGTGCCGGTGTGTCCACGTCCCAAATTCCCAGTTCTCACTGATTTCCCACCTTCTCCCGGCCCTGCTCCTCCCTTTCCCCGCTCTGTCCGCACCAGGCACCCCTTCCCACGCGTGTTCAGCTCCTGCAGCAGGAGGCAGCTGGAGAGCTTCTTCCAGAAGGGAGGGGGAATGTGCCTCTTCAACCTGCCCGACACCAAGGACCTGGTGCTGGCACGGAAATGCGGCAACGGCTTCCGCGAGGAGGGAGAGGACTGTGACTGCGGGGAGGTGGAGGTACAGTCACACTGGGGGTACAGTGACACTGTTGGGGTACAGTAACACTGGGGGTACAGTCACACTGGGGGGTACAGTGACACTGGGGGTACAGTGACACTGGGGGGGACAGGGACCCTGGGGGGGGTACAGTGACACTGGGGGTACAGTGACACTGGGGGGTACAGTGACCCTGGGGGTACAGTGACACTGGGGGGGTACAGAGTGACACTGGGGGTACAGAGTGACACTGGGGGTACAGAGTGACACTGGGGGGTTACAGAGACACTGGGGGTACAGTCACACTGGGGCTACAGTCACACTGGGGGTACAGTGACACTGGGGGGGGTACAGAGTGACTCTGGGGGGGACAGGGACCCTGGGGGTACAGAGTGACACTGGGGGTACAGTGACACTGGGGGGGTACAGTGACACTGTGGGTACAGAGTGACACTGGGGGTACAGTGACACTGTGGGGGTACAGTGACACTGGGGGGGTACAGTGACACTGGGGGTACAGAGTGACACTGTGGGGGTACAGAGTGACACTGGGGGGGTACAGTGACCCTGGGGGTACAGTGACACTGGGGGGTACAGAGTGACACTGGGGGGGTACAGAGTGACACTGTGGGTACAGTGACATTATGGGGGTACAGTGACACTGGGGCTACAGTCACACTGGGGGTACAGTCACACTGGGGGTGTACAGTGACCCTGGGGGTACAGTCACACTGGGGGGTACAGTGACACTGGGGGTACAGAGTGACACTGGGGGGGTACAGAGTGACACTGGGGGGGACAGGGACCCTGGGGGGTACAGAGTGACACTGGGGGGGTACAGAGACACTGGTGGTACAGTGACACTGGGGGGGTACAGTGACACTGGGGGGGTACAGAGTGACCCTCCTGGGGGTACAGAGTGACCCTATGGAGGTACAGTGACACTGTGGGGGTACAGTGACCCTCCTGGGGGTACAGAGTGACGCTCCTGCAGCCCACCTCAGCTGAGGCAATTCCTGCACAGAACATTCCCAGGGGTAGGATTTGCTGTCAGCACAGGGACTCCATCCCAAGGGCTTTTCCCAGACCGTTTATCCCAGTCCTGACTTTCTCCTTGACTTTTCCCTTGAGTGCCCAGTTCTTCCTCACGCCCTCCGTGCCTCAGTTTCCCCACGTGCTGTGACGGGTGGAGAGGGGGCTGGGGTGGCGCTGGGGAAGGGATGGAACCATTGCCCACGGAATTCTCCTCTCCACGCAGGAATGCACCAACCCCTGCTGCAACGCTCACAACTGCACGCTCAAGCAGGGAGCCCAGTGTGCCCACGGGGACTGCTGCCACAGCTGCAGGGTGAGACCCCCACCCTGCCCCCCCTGTGCCCCTGGCATGAGGGGACACCCGGCCCTGCCGCTGCCTCCTGTGCTGCTCATCCATCACACCCCAGTGCCCGCTGAGCAGGGTCCACGTGTGACCTTGTGTCTGTGGAGAATCATGGAGTGGGATGGGTGGGGAGGACCCCCGAGCCCCCCCAGTGTCACCCCAGCCATGGCAGGGACAGCTCCCCCTGTCCCAGGAGCTCCAGCCCCAGTGTCCAGCCTGGCCTTGGGCACTGCCAGGGATCCAGGGGCAGCCCCAGCTGCTCTGGGCACCTGTGCCAGCCCTGCCCACCCTGCCAGGAACAATTCCTGCCCAAAATCCCATCCAGCTCTGCCCTCTGGCACTGGGAGCCATTCCCTGGCTCCTGTCCCTCCAGATTCCAAACTCCCTCTCCAGGAGAATTCCCTCTGGCAGCTTTGTGGCTGTGGTGCAGCTGAGGGATGTGTCCCTACACCCTGACCGCCCCCAGCAGTCTCCAGGGCCCCTGAGAAGTGCCACCCTGTCCCCTCGGCTCTGTGCCGATGTCCCCCTGTCCCCTGCAGCTGAAGGTGGCAGGGACGATGTGCCGGGAAGCCGCGGGATCCTGTGACCTGCCGGAGTTCTGCACCGGAGCGTCTCCGTACTGCCCAGCCAACGTGTACCTGCTGGACGGCTCGTCGTGCGCGCGCGGGGAGGCTTACTGCAGCAACGGCATGTGCATGAGCCACCAGCAGCAGTGCCTGCAGCTCTGGGGACCAGGTCTGTGCCGCTGCCCTGTGGGTTTTCAAGCAAGGCAAGCACCCTGACTTAGAAGCCAGCACGGTGGCCCCCTTTGGCCACGTGGACCATTTACCCACAAGACATCAATGTGATGGATGGCGTAGAATGGCGCTTACTACAGGAGAATTTAACATTTTATCACCTAGGGTCATTGTGTTACTCCCATCTGCTTTTGTCACAGCTAGGTGCTATTGGTTAATTGCAGGAGGCCTTACTATCCTAACGGAGAGGGGCGGGTTTATTAACTTTCCGTTACATCCCGATATCTTCAGATCACCAGGCCTTAGACTACAACACTGCCCCTCCAGCACAGCCCTGGCGCTCAGAGCTGGCTCCCCATGGGCACCTGTGGCTCCTGCCCGGGGCTGGGGGTGGTGGGGCTGGCACAGGAGCCCAGAGCAGCTGGGGCTGCCCCTGGATCCCTGCAGTGCCCAAGGCCAGGCTGGACACTGGGGCTGGAGCTCCTGGGACAGGGGGAGCTGTCCCTGCCATGGCTGGGGTGACACTGGGTGGGTTTTAAGGTCTCTTCCAACCCGAATCATTCCATGACCAAAATCCTGCACAAGTCTCCAGAGAAAAGGGAATTTCCTCCCTGCTGTCCTCGACCTGGCACCCACAGCAGCAGCTCTTGGGAGACCTTTCCACGGCGTTTCCTCCATGAGCACCCAGCTGCTGCTGTCGGGATTCCTGTCCCCGTGCCCCAGGACTGTCCCCTGTGTGCAGGAGCGTGGCCAGCACCAGATGCCTGTTTCCAGGACGTGAACATGGCCGGGAACACCTACGGCAACTGCGGCAAGGACAGCCAGGGCCGCTACGTCAAGTGTGACAAGAGGTGAGCGCGGTGCTGGCTCCGGGGCTGCCCCGTCCCCCTCCCGCACCCACAGCTGCCCCTGCCCAGCCTCCAGGCACCAGCCCCTGCTCTGGAGCCAAGGAAGCCACCAGGCCCGTCCTGGGCTCTGTCCCCATCGCTGCTGGGAGGTTGCACTTGGTGATCTCCAGGTGTTTTCCAACCTCAGCCATCCTGGGATTGTCCCACCGCGAGCACCTCCCAGCCCAGGCTGATGGAAAATCAAAGCCAGTGCCAGATGGGGGTGATTTTTAGGCGGTGTGTGCTCCCCAGTATTCCCAGAGATTCCAGGGATGTTAGAGGCTCCCCTGGCTGTTTCCCTCCATCATTGCTGTCCATGGTTTAACCCGCTGAGCCTCTCCAGCGTGGCCATAAATTCGGTGGGAATGATCCCAGGGGTGTGGGATGGTGGGGCTGGCAGGGTGAGGGGGTGCCCCACGTCCCCTCTGAGCTGTGCCCGCTCCAGGGATGCCATGTGTGGGAAGATCCAGTGCCAGAGCTCTGCCAAGAAGCCCCAGGGGACCAACACGGTGTCCATCGACACCACGATCCGCTTCAAGGGCCGGGAGGTCAAGTGCCGCGGCACCTTCGTCTACAGCGCCAAGGACGACCAGGAGGACCTGTCCGACCCCGGGCTGGTCCTGACGGGCACCAAGTGTGGAGAGGGGATGGTGAGTGCCCCTTCCTGCCTGGGCTCTCCTGGGGGTCACCATCTCTGGGCTCTGACCCAGCTCCAGGGCGCGCACGGCTCTTCCCAGCGCCACAGCCAGGGATGGGACGTGGTTCCTCCCACGCCTGCAGACGTTGGCTCGGTGACACCTCGACTGCTGTCACCAGGTGTTCACCAGATTCTTCTCACCTGGGGCATTTGTGGGCATCACCGGGTGCTCAGTCATGTTTAGGCCACCAAATTGTTCTCTCTGCCCTCTAAGCTTCTTCAGCAAATCAGTTCAGAGCGGAGCAACCCCAGCGGGAATTGCCCCAGGATTTGATGGATGTGGCTTCCTCCTATCAAGAGATTGTTTCCCAGAGGAAACAGGAAATCTGCCAGGAATCAGTGGGACAGATCCAGTGCTAACTGGGCTAACTGGGCATCTCCTCTGCAGCTCCTGCATCTCCAGGGACTTTAGAGGGGGTCACTTGAGCTGAGAGAGGGCAGAGGCTGGTGGAGGACACGGAAGGAGGGATGTTCCAGAGAGAGCTGGCTGTGCAGACACAGCCTTCCCTGTTTGGCTTTTTAACAGCGATATTTTCATTGGGAAAGCCAAAACAGTGACATTTTCATGAGGAAATACGGCCAGTTTTGAAATCCAGCATTGTTTATGTTGGCCAGTGCCTGTGTTTTAGGGCCAAATGGGAAATGGTTTCTCCAGGAGCTGGCAGGTGGGCTGTGTGGAGCGGGCTGGGAGCGGCGGGGCTGGGCTCTGCTCAGCCATCCTGGATAGGGAATGGGAGCGAAATCCATTGACTGGAACAATGCCATTTCACCACCCTGCATCTTCCAACATCCTTTGGAGAACCCCCACCAGTGCCAGCAGTCCCCTCTCCTGGGTCCCTCTCTGACCCCAGCCCCTCGTGTCCCTCCCAGGTGTGCAAGGACCGGCGGTGCCAGAACGCGTCGCTGTTGGAGCTGGAGAAGTGCGTGTCCCGCTGCCACGGCCACGGGGTGAGCGGCTGCTGGGCCCTGCAGGGTTTCCAGCCAAACCAAGTGTCTCCCCCAGCGATGGGCCCCGTGACCCAGTGGATTCTGCCTTTCAGACCTGTCCCACGTGTCAGCTGCAGGAGGGGCTGGGCTGGGACCTCTGCTCGCCCACGCCCAAGTGAGAGGAAGGAGATGGTTTGTGGTGTAAGCACCATCTGCAGAACTTGGATGAGGGTCTGATTTGAGCTGGAGAGAGGAGCTCAGAGCAGGTGCCTGGTCCCCCTGAGAGCAAAACAAGAGTTGGAAGGAGAGCTGGGACAGTGGGAAGGCAGGGAATGGTTCAGGGAACGGGAGGAGATGCTGCTCTCCAGAGCTGAATACAGGTTACAGGGGTTTGAGCTCTCTGGAGTGCAGGGCACTGTCAGATGAGAAAACAGAAACTGCTGTGGGAATTCCTGCTGGGTCATGGAAGGGATGTGACAGATAAAACATCTGATTTACCCTTTTGTGACAGGTAAAACATCCACATCTACCCTTTTGTTCTGCCCAGCGTGGTTAAGGCTCTCAGAGCTGGAGTTGGTCAGCCTGGAGAAGAGAAGGTTCTGGGGAGACCTTCTGGCACCTTCCAGCACTAAAAGGGGCTTACAAATAAGGCAGAGTGTCTTTTTTCAAGGGCAGATACTGACAGGACCAGGGGAACAGCTTCAGAGTGAAAGAAGAGGCGTAGATGGGATTTGGGCAGGAATTGTTCCTGGCAGGGTGGGCAGGGGCTGGGCTGGAATTCCCAGAGCAGCTGGGGCTGCCCCTGGATCCCTGGCAGTGCCCAAGGCCAGGCTGGACACTGGGGCTGGAGCTCCTGGGACAGGGGGAGCTGTCCCTGCCATGGCTGGGGTGGCTCTGGAGAAACTTTAAGATCTCTTCCCACCCAAACCATTCCAGGATTCTGTGATGTCCAAGGGGGAGCAGCACAGGGGTGAAGCTGCATCAACCCAGACTTCTGTCACCATCAGTTCATTCCTGCCCTGTGGACCATCATTCCCACACAGCCCTGCTGGTGTCCAACCCTCTCCTCTGTCCCCAGGTCTGCAACAGCAACAAGAACTGTCACTGTGACCCCGGCTGGGCGCCCCCGTTCTGCGAGAAGCCGGGCCTGGGTGGCAGCGTGGACAGCGGTCCCGTGCAGAGCCACAGTGAGTCCCAGCCTGTCCCCAGCGCCCCGGGCTGCTCCTGCCTGCAGTGGTGCCAGGGGAGGGCTGCTCCTGCCTGCAGTGGTGCCAAGGGAGGGCTGCTCCTGCCTGCAGAGGTGCCAAGGGAGGGCTGCTCCTGCCTGCAGTGGTGCCAGGGGAGGGCTGCTCCTGCCTGCAGTGGTGCCAAGGGAGGGCTGCTCCTGCCTGCAGCGGTGCCAAGGGAGGGCTCCGTGCTGCCAGGGCGGCTGGATGGGGTCTGTGCAGGCAGCCCCACGGTCTGTGGCCAGCTCTGGCTGCTTGGTGGCCACCCATTGTCATCAGAGGCCACTGAGGGCCTGTTCCCTCCTGGAGGAGTGACCAGCAGGGGTGACCAGCTCGGGTGACCAGGAGTGGGCAGATGGGGTCACCACGTCCACTGAGTGAGGCCAGAGGCTGGTGGCTGTTCCAGCCCCTCACTCGTCCCTGTGCTTCCCCTGCCAGACCACGAATCCATCCTGATCGCCCTCCTCGTCATCTTCCTCTTCCTCCTGCCCGCCCTGATGCTGAGCGTCTACTACTGGTACCGGCGGGAGAACTCCCTCCTCAACAGGTGGATCAAGGAGACGAGGCACAGGGGCCAGGAGGCCTGCAGGTGTGTGGGGCACCCCAAACCCCAAACCCCAAATCCCAAACCCTTTCTGTCCCATCACACACTGACCATCACACACTGACCATCCCTGTCCATCACACACTGACTATCCCTGTCCATCACACACTGACCACCCCTGTCCATCACACACTGACCATCACACACTGACCATCCCTGTCCATCACACACTGACCATCCCTGCTGTCCATCACACACTGACCATCCCTGTCCATCACACACTGACCATCCCTGCTGACCATCACACACTGACCATCCCTGCTGTCCATCACACACTGACCATCCCTGTCCATTACACACTGACCATCCCTGCTGTCCATCACACACTGACCACCCCTGTCCATCACACACTGACCATCCCTGCTGTCCATCACACACTGACCATCCCTGTCCATCACACACTGACCATCCCTGTCCATCACACACTGACCACCCCTGTCCATCACACACTGACCACCCCTGTCCATCACACACTGACCATCACACACTGACCATCCCTGTCCATCACACACTGACCATCCCTGCTGTCCATCACACACTGACCATCCCTGTCCATCACACACTGACCATCCCTGTCCATCACACACTGACCATCCCTGCTGACCATCACACACTGACCATCCCTGCTGTCCATCACACACTGACCATCCCTGTCCATTACACACTGACCATCCCTGCTGTCCATCACACACTGACCACCCCTGTCCATCACACACTGACCATCCCTGCTGTCCATCACACACTGACCATCCCTGTCCATCACACACTGACCATCCCTGTCCATCACACACTGACCACCCCTGTCCATCACACACTGACCACCCCTGTCCATCACACACTGACCATCCCTGTCCATCACACACTGACCATCCCTGCCCATCACACACTGACCATCACACACTGACCACCCCTGTCCATCACACACTGACCATCACACACTGACCATCCCTGTCCATCACACACTGACCATCCCTGTCCATCACACACTGACCATCCCTGTCCATCACACACTGACCATCACACACTGACCATCCCTGCTGTCCATCACACACTGACCACCCCTGTCCATCACACACTGACCATCCCTGTCCATCACACACTGACCACCCCTGTCCATCACACACTGACCATCCCTGTCCATCACACACTGACCATCCCTGTCCACCCCACACTGACCATCCCTGTCCATCACACACTGACCATCACACACTGACCATCCCTGCTGTCCATCACACACTGACCACCCCTGTCCATCACACACTGACCATCCCTGCCCATCACACACTGACCATCACACACTGACCACCCCTGTCCATCACACACTGACCATCACACACTGACCATCCCTGCTGTCCATCACACACTGACCACCCCTGTCCATCACACACTGACCATCACACACTGACCATCCCTGTCCATCACACACTGACCATCCCTGTCCATCACACACTGACCATCACACACTGACCATCCCTGTCCATCACACACTGACCATCCCTGCCCATCACACACTGACCATCACACACTGACCACCCCTGTCCATCACACACTGACCATCACACACTGACCACCCCTGTCCATCACACACTGACCACCCCTGTCCATCACACACTGACCATCCCTGCTGTCCATCACACACTGACCATCACACACTGACCACCCCTGCTGTCCATCACACACTGACCATCCCTGTCCATCACACACTGACCATCCCTGTCCATCACACACTGACCATCCCTGTCCATCACACACTGACCATCACACA
Organism: Poecile atricapillus; assembly: GCF_030490865.1. Lineage (NCBI taxonomy): Eukaryota > Metazoa > Chordata > Aves > Passeriformes > Paridae > Poecile > Poecile atricapillus. The sequence goes on from NC_081252.1 coordinate 76,086,272, forward strand.
CTGACCATCACACACTGACCATCCCTGTCCATCACACACTGACCATCCCTGTCCATCACACACTGACCATCACACACTGACCATCCCTGTCCATCACACACTGACCATCCCTGTCCATCACACACTGACCATCACACACTGACCATCCCTGTCCATCACACACTGACCATCCCTGTCCATCACACACTGACCATCACACACTGACCATCCCTGTCCATCACACACTGACCATCCCTGCTGTCCATCACACTCTGTCCATCACACACTGACCATCCCTGCTGTCCATCACACTCTGTCCATCACACACTGACCATCCCTGCTGTCCATCACACACTGACCATCACACACTGACCATCCCTGTCCATCACACACTGACCATCCCTGCTGTCCATCACACACTGACCATCCCTGTCCATCACACACTGACCATCCCTGCTGTCCATCACACACTGACCATCCCTGTCCATCACACACTGACCATCCCTGCTGTCCATCACACACTGACCATCCCTGTCCATCACACACTGACCATCCCTTCTGCCCAGCAGTGAGGGCTGGCTGCTAATGAGGTGTTAATTGAGGCAGGAGCTGATGGGCAGCGTTTTGGAGGCAGCTGGTGCTCCCCTGGTTGCTTTATTTTGCCATATCCTTCATCCCCAGCAGGAATAAATCCATTGGTCGGAAGTCAAACAGTGCCCATCCCAAAGCTGCTTTCACCCTGAGGAACATTTCAGCCTCCAGCCACCCCACCAAGGTCAGTGACAACTCACCAAGGTCAGTGATAACTCACCCAGGTCAGAGATAACTCACCCAGGTCAGTGATAACTCACCCAGGTCAGTGATAACTCACCCAGATCAGTGTTAACTCACCCAGGTCAGTGATAACTCATCCAGGTCAGTGATAACTCACCCAGGTCAGTGATAACTCACCCAGGTCAGTGATAACTCACCCAGGTCAGAGATAACTCACCCAGGTTAATGATAACTCACTAAAGGCAGAGATAACTCACCCAGGTCAGTGATAACTCACCCAGGTCAGAGATAACTCACCCAGGTTAATGATAACTCATCCAGGTCAGTGATAACTCACCCAGGTTAATGATAACTCATCCAGGTCAGTGATAACTCACCCAGGTTAATGATAACTCACCCAGGTCAGTGATAACTCACCCAGGTCAGAGATAACTCACCAAGGTCAGTGATAACTCACCCAGGTCAGAGATAACTCACCCAGGTCAGAGATAACTCACCCAGGTCAGTGATAACTCACCCAGGTCAGTGATAACTCACCCAGGTCAGTGATAACTCACCCAGATCAGTGTTAACTCACCCAGGTCAGTGATAACTCATCCAGGTCAGTGATAACTCACCCAGGTCAGTGATAACTCACCCAGGTCAGTGATAACTCACCCAGGTCAGAGATAACTCACCCAGGTTAATGATAACTCACTAAAGGCAGAGATAACTCACCCAGGTCAGTGATAACTCACCCAGGTCAGAGATAACTCACCCAGGTTAATGATAACTCATCCAGGTCAGTGATAACTCACCCAGGTTAATGATAACTCACCCAGGTCAGTGATAACTCACCCAGGTCAGAGATAACTCACCCAGGTCAGAGATAACTCACCCAGGTCAGTGATAACTCACCCAGGTCAGAGATAACTCACCCAGGTCAGTGATAACTCACCCAGATCAGTGATAACTCACCCAGGTCAGAGATAACTCACCCAGGTCAGTGATAACTCACCCAGGTTAATGATAACTCACTAAAGGCAGAGATAACTCACCCAGGTCAGAGATAACTCACCCAGGTTAATGATAACTCACCCAGGTCAGTGATAACTCACCCAGGTTAATGATAACTCACCCAGGTCAGTGATAACTCACTAAAGGCAGAGATAACTCACCCAGGTCAGAGATAACTCACCCAGGTCAGTGTTAACTCACCCAGATCAGTGATAACTCAGCTGCCAGGTTTGTTTTCCGTGCTGGGATGTGAAGCCTGTGGGTATCACATCTGCTCCCAGGAACTGGGCGAGCGCTGGTGCCTGTGCTGCTCCTGCCTCGTGTCTGCACTGAGCCCATGGCCAGGTGTGCCCATCCCTCCTAAAACTGAGTCTGTTGAGCTCAAACTGCCCTGGTGATCGCCAGGAGCCTCCACTGGGAAATTTCCCAAATGGAAAAGGGATAGGTGAGAGTGAGGGATGGTCACAGCCCGTGCGGGGGTGGGGGGGTGTTTTCTGATGTTAAGGAGCCCAAAATTCAAACAAAGTTGGTCTTTGGCTTTGTAGTTTGGTTTATGGAGCCCTGTTCTTCCTCCTCGGGTCATTGCTCTTTGCTCGTGCAGGTTTGGTTATTCCTTCATTTGGTTATTCCCTCATTTCCCAGAAGTTCTTTTATTTATCCTGCACCACACTCCAGTGAATTTTTAACTTTCAACCCTCACTGGTGCTTTTTGAGCACCAGGGCTGAATTTAGGAGGAATTCAGGTTTTTTGGATGATGTTTCCCATCTGCTGGAAATCTGGTGTGGATTCACCAGAGCTGCCCCTGCTCTGGATCTGCAGCACCTTTCTCATCCCTGTGTCTTCTCACGGGGTTAGTGAGGAGCAAACACGGAATCACAGAATCAGGAAGGTTGGAAATGCCCTCTGATGTCCATATCTAAGATAATCAAACCCAACCATCCACACTGCCAGGTTCACCACTGAGCGTGTCCCTCGAGGAACAGCTGCTGCTCAGCACCCAGGAGAACCTCACCCAAGGATCTCCCCCACTTCTGCTTTTCTCCTTGCAGCAGGGCCCACGGACCGCGTTCCTCCCCAAATCCAGCGCTGCCCAGCCCGGCTCTCAGCCCATCAACGTCGTCCACCCCCTTCGCCCGGCTCCCCATTCCATCCCCCCCCGCCCCAGAGACCCCAAACCCGCCAGGCCCCCTCCCCCGGCCAGCAAATCCCCCCTGGTGCCCAGCAAAGCCGGCATCTCCCAGGCCAAGCTGCCGCCTCCGAGGAAACCTCTTCCCTGCAGCCCCGTGAGGACCCCGCAGGTGAGCGGCACCTCCTGTCCCCCTCCAGACTCGGGGAGATGCCCTGGGTGTCACCTGGCTCTGGGGTGGCTCTGTTCAGGAGCTGTCACAGCACCCTGAGGGCTGCACCTGTTCTAACAGCGCAGGAACCCCATTAGATCTGAGGGTGCTGTAAGGTTTCTTTGGGTGTTCTGTGCTTTTGGGTGCTCCGTGAGGCATCTCAGCTCTGCAGGGGAGGGAGGTTTGTAGGAGCTCCCTGATGTTCCTCTAAGGGTTTTGTCTCTCCCTGTGCCCTTTGTGATGCCAGGCGGTCCCAAAGCACCAAGCCCCGCGCCGGCCGCTGCCGGGGAGTCCCCTCCTGGCCAAGGAGCTGCCTCCTGCACATGGACAGACCCTGCTGGTCATGGTCCCTCCTACCAACTTCAAGGTGTCGGGGACGAGCGGCTCGAGCCACCCCACGAGGCCCCTGAAGTGAGTGGGGGAGCAGCTGGGTGTCCCCACCTTGGGGGCAGCTGGGGGGACACTGGGGGGACACTGGGGAGGGACACCCCAAAGGGCTGCAGCCACAGAGTGACCCCGCAGGTCTGGCCAGGACTGGCAAACGGTGACCAAGGCTGGGTGGGGAAAGGTGCTGGGATAAGGGAGGTGTCACCCCTGGGGAGTGCCCGTGGTGGAGCTGCTGGGGATGGGGGAGTGAAGGGATGGACGGTGATGCTCTCTCATCTTTCCTCCCTGCAGACCGACGCCACCTCAAAGGTGAGTACAGAGCATTTCCAGAGCCTGGGGTGGGGTGGGGAAGCACTGGGCTGGGAGATGGGGATCAATCCACCTTCCCAGGGGCTCCTGGATGAGCAGGACATGGTCACTCTGGGCACCCCAGCAAGGGCTGGCACCTGTGTCCCAGGGAATGGAGACATGAGTGTTAAGTCCAATCTCCAGGCAGGAATCAGACAGCACACCAATGTGATGTGGAACTGAGACCTTTATTTTTTGCTCTTGCATTACTTATATAGTTTTTGCCAAGCATCTAAAAATAGAATACAAACTTATAGCTCTAGTTTATAACACTGTTTTCGTTCTTCTCTAAACACTTTACTATCCTTATCTTAAAGCAAATTACTAGATGCTTGCAGACCTTTGTTTGATCCTTGTTCTTGCTCAACAAGCAGGAATATTTATCACTTTGTTTTCTTTGGCAGTTCACTGTTAGGGTCAGCATGCTCTGTAAAGGGGCTGCAAGCCAGGCACACCTGCAAAAGCCCCAACACCTGGGTTTTCCAGGTCAGGGTTGAGAGATCAAGTCCTTTACAGTGTCACTCCTGCTCCCAGCTCTTCTGCACTGCTGAATCCTCTGGTATGGGGCAGTGGAGCCTCAAGGGATCCTCTCCTGCCAGCCAGACTTGGGGGCTGTATCCAGGGAGGAATTCCTGAGCTGGGGAAGGTGGTGGTGGAGCTGCTGGATGTCTGGTGCCTGCACTCAAATCAGTTAATCAGTTGTCTCCTTTCTCTTTCCTCTTGCTCCAGGCCAGTCCCAGCCATCAAAGTCCAATCCACCTCCTTCTCCTCAAAGAAGTGACAACCCCAGGACACCTGACCCACCCCTCCTGAGCTGGCTCTCCTGATTTGCACTGCTGTGGCCACAGGGCTCTCCTCTTCCTCTTGTTTTAGTAACCCTTTTGATACCAGAGGACTATTTTTGTAAGACAAAATTTGTATTCAGCACACAAACTGTAGTGGTGGGGGTGGACAGGGGACATTGGTACCACGGCTGGGCCAGGCGTTGGCTGGAGGTGAGGTTTCCATGACGGAGATCCCACCACAGCTCTTGGCACTGCCTCCTGGCCAATTTCCCTCCCAGCTTTAGTTCCTTTTGACATTGCACACGGGCTGGGATGGAGCAGCCCGGGGGAAGTGAACATCCCCACCCATGGAAGATGCTGGTGACAGTGTGATGTCCTTGTAGCTACCTCCTCCTTCTCCTCCAGGCCGGTGAGCCCCCAGCCGCTGCCGCCGCAGCTCCACGCTGGCCATCGTCTGGGACACGTTTGCCGTGACAGAAGCGTGGTGCCCAGTTTGGACTGGGCCACGCAGTGCTGGGACGTTTCCATGAAGGATCCGAGTTCTCAGGCTCCTGCTGCCCTCCCGTCCCATTGCACCTGGAAAAGCGGTGACGATCCTGGGCTCACCTGGAAGGAGAAACTGTCTGGGAATGTCTGAATGCCCCAAGTGCTGGTGGCAGCTGCTTCCCAGGGTGCTTTTGAGGGGCTCGGGAGCCCTCACAACGTTGCCTGTTCTCTGCTCCTGGGCCAAGCCCAGCAGTGGCTCCGGGAGCCGCTCGCACTCCGCTGGCCAAGGGGAAGGAGCCACAAGCCGGGAACCAGAGCAGGAAAACTCCTGCCCGAGTTATCGGCTTGTCCGAAGCCTTGGCCAAGCCACTGCATTTCTCTGTGCCTCAGTCCCCCTGCCGGGGGTGTTTCCTACCTCACAGGGCTGTTGTGAGGTTTGACAAAGGGATTCTTGAAGGGCTTCCCAACCCTCCATCCAAGGTGCTGTTGACCTGCACAGTTTGTGCCACTTTCCTGTGACTTGACCTGCGGCTCGATCAGGGTCTGAAACGACAACAAAGATTTCGTAAAGTCCCTTGGCTCCTCTGGCTCTTTTCTTGCTCCCTGTCCCCTGAACCTTCAGACAGCAGAGGACCTCCAGGGCTCTGAGCACACCAGAGCAAACAGATCCCAGGGGTCCCACAATCCTGGGATCCGGCTGTGTGTGACCTGTCAGCCACACTGACCCAGGGAAAATCCTCTGGCATGTGTCCAGCCATGATACAGGCCCAGGGACAGCAGCTGCTCTGGAGCTCCATTGTCCCCAGTGTCACACAACAGGTGGCTGCAGGTTGTGGGTGAGGCTGAGCTCTCCTTACCCTTGGGCTTTGTTTTGAAGTTGTTGGTCTCTCTGTCTCTGAAGCATCTTCAGGAGGGGTTTCTCCATGGAAGGGCTGGCTGGGCACTGGCAGGGGCTGCCCAGGGAGGTTTGGAGTCCCCATCCCTGGCGGTGTCCAGGGAAGGGCTGGATGTGGCACTCAGGGCTGGGCAGGGGACAAGGGGGGATCGGGCACAGCTGGGACTCAGTGACCTTGGAGGGATTTTCCAAGCTAAATGTGTGGGGTTTTGTGATCCCTGGTACCTCCATATCTTTCTTGGTTCATGGATATGCAGCTGAGATCAAGGATCCAACATCTCTTACTCTGATAACAAAATCAGAAAACCAATGTCATTGAGGTTGGAAGGGACCTCTAAAGATCATCCTCAGATGAGCGCCAGGACAGGATTAATGAACTGAAAACAACCCCTAAACATTCCCAAAGTCCCGTTTTTTATGGATCTCCCAAGGACTTCTGACATGGTCAGACCTGAGGAAGAGCCTAGGGAGCTGCTAGAGAGGGAGCTGTGCTCCCTGTGGATGTCCTCCCTTCTCCTGCAGGGGCCAGGAGGGGTTAAACAGCTTCAGAGGGTTTGGAGAAGTCTCTGCAGTGATGAAGTGGTTGGAACAAAGCCTCTCTCAAGGATCAGATCATTCAGCTCAATGACAGAGTGTGGGTGACAGTGCTGTGGTCACCAGCCCCGAGGGAAGGGGAGCTGACCAGCCCCAGTGTCCCGACTCTTGGCCACCAGCGCCACCTTCCTGGCCACCACGGGCCCTTCTCCTGTCCCCAGCGGTGCAGGGTGGCCCAGCTGGGGCTCGGGCTGAGCTGCCCAGCCCGGGCAGGGCCGGCAGGAGCCCTCGGTGTCGGTGCTGCGCAGCGGGGCTGGCCCGGGGCTCTGCTCGCCCGGGGCTCTGCTCGCCCGCCCGGGGCTCTCTGCCCGCCCGGGGCTCTCTGCTCGCCCGGGGCTCTCTGCCCGCCCGGGCTCTGCTCGCCCGGGGCTCTCTGCTCGCCCGCCCGGGGCTCTCTGCTCGCCCGCCCGGGGCTCTCTGCCCGCCCGGGGCTCTCTGCTCGCCCGGGGCTCTCTGCTCGCCCGCCCGGGGCTCTCTGCTCGTTCCCCCGGGGCTCTCTGCTCGCCCGGGGCTCTCTGCTCGCCCGCCCGGGGCTCTCTGCTCGCCCGCCCGGGGCTCTGCTCGCCCGGGGCTCTCTGCTCGCCCGCCCGGGGCTCTCTGCTCGCCCGGGGCTCTCTGCTCGCCCGCCCGGGGCTCTCTGCTCGCCCGCCCGGGGCTCTCTGCTCGCCAGCCCGGGGCTCTCTGCTCGCCCGCCCGGGGCTCTGCTCGCCCGCCCGGGGCTCTCTGCTCGCCCGCCCGGGGCTCTCTGCTCGCCCGCCCGGGGCTCTCTGCCCGCCCGGGGCTCTCTGCCCGCCCGGGGCTCTCTGCTCGCCCGGGGCTCTCTGCTCGCCCGCCCGGGGCTCTCTGCTCGCCCGCCCGGGGCTCTCTGCTCGCCCGGGGCTCTGCTCGCCCGGGGCTCTGCCCGCCCGGGGCTCTTTGCTCGCCCGGGGCTCTCTGCTCGCCCGGGGCTCTCTGCTCGCCCGGGGCTCTCTGCCCGCCCGGGGCTCTCTGCTCGCCCGGGGCTCTGCTCGCCCGGGGCTCTGCTCGCCCGCCCGGGGCTCTGCTCGCCCGGGGCTCTCTGCCCGCCCGGGGCTCTGCTCGCCCGCCCGGGGCTCTCTGCTCGCCCGCCCGGGGCTCTGCTCGCCCGGGGCTCTGTCAGCAGCACCGCTCCAGGGCCCCTCAGCCTTGCCAAGGCCCTTCCCGGGCCGGTCCCGCACCCTCCGGGGTGTCCCGGGGCAGAACCGGGCTCGCTGGGCCAGGGGAGCCCTCCAGAACCGGGAGCAGCCCCGGAGCTGCCTGAGACCGAGCCCCATCCCCAGCCCCAGCCCCGGCCCCATCCCCAGCCCAGCCCCAGCTCCATCCCCAGCCCCATCCCCAGCCCAGCCCCAGCCCCAGCCCCAGCCCCAGCTCCAGCCCCAGCCCCATCCCCAGCCCCATCCCCAGCCCCATCCCCAGCCCCATCCCCAGCCCCATCCCCAGCCCCATCCCCAGCCCCATCCCCAGCCCCAGCCCCAGCCCCAGCCCCAGCTCCAGCCCCAGCCCCAGCCCCAGCCCCAGTTCCAGCCCCAGCCCCAGCCCCAGCCCCATCCCCAGCCCCAGCCCCATCCCCAGCCCCAGCCCCGGCCCCAGCCCCATCCCCAGCCCCATCCCCAGCTCCATCCCCAGCCCCATCCCCATCCCCAGCCCCAGCCCCAGCTCCAGCTCCAGCTCCAGCCCCGGGCCGGCTCCGAGCTCGGAGCGGGGTGTGAGGCCCGGGGGCCCTGCAGGGCTGGGGGCTTCTACCGGCCTGGGGGGCTTCAACTGGACCGGGGGCTTCTACCGGCCCGGGGGGGAGCTCTGCCGGCCCGGGAGTCTCTGCAGGGCAGGGGGTCCCAGCGGTGGCCGGGTCCATCCTGGCCCTGGCAGGGCCCGTGCCGGAGGAGCTTTGGGATGCTCGGTGGCACCGGATGGCAATAGATGGCAATAGATGGCAGCGGATGGCAGCGGATGGCAGGAGATGACAGCAGATGGCAGGAGATGGCAGCGGATGGCAGGAGATGGCAGCAGATGGCAGGAGATGACAGGAGATGGCAGCGGATGGCACTGGATGGCCGCAGATGGCAGCGGATGGCAGGAGATGGCAGTGGATGGCAGGAGATGGCAGCAGGTGACAGCAGATGGCAGTGGATGACAGGAGATGGCAGCAGATGGCAGTGGATGGCAGCGGATGGCCGCAGATGGCAGGAGATGGCAGCGGATGGCAGTGGATGGCAGCAGATGGCAGCAGATGGCAGGAGATGACAGCAGGTGACAGCAGATGGCCGCAGATGACAGGAGATGGCAGCGGATGGCAGCGGATGACAGCAGATGGCAGCAGATGACAGGAGATGACAGCAGGTGACAGCAGATGGCAGGAGATGGCCGGAGATGGCAACGGATGGCCGCAGATGGCAGCAGATGGCAGCGGATGGCAGGAGATGACAGCAGATGGCAGCAGATGACAGCGGATGGCAGCAGATGGCAGCAGGTGACAGCAGGTGACAGCAGATGGCCGCAGATGGCAGGAGATGGCAGCAGATGACAGCAGGTGACAGCAGGTGACATCAGATGGCAGCAGGTGACATCAGATGGCAGGAGATGGCAGCAGATGACATCAGATGGCAGGAGATGGCAGCAGATGACAGCAGGTGACAGCAGGTGACAGCAGGTGACAGCAGATGACAGCAGGTGACAGCAGGTGACAGCAGATGGCCGCAGATCCTCCCTCAGCCGCTCCTCAGTGCTGGGATTTGCAGGGACCGGCTCCTCAAGCGCAGCTTTTCCCCTGCCCCGTCATTTACAAATCCATTAAATCATCAGCTGGGCATGGAAGCTGCTGGGTGTTCTGATGGCTCCTTCAGCTTCCAGATTGTCTCTGAGGACCTTTCCTTTTACCAAGTGGAATGTGTGAAAGGCTGGAGGAGCTGGGAATGTTCCAGAAGGGGAGGCTCCAGGGAGAGCTGGGAATGTTCCCCTGGAGAAGGGGAGGCTCCAGGGAGAGCTCAGAGCCCCTTGCAGGGCCTGAAGGGGCTCCAGGAGAGCTGGAAGGGAATAGGGACAGGAGCCAGGGAATGGCTCCCAGTGGCAGAGGGCAGGGCTGGATGGGATTTGGGCAGGAATTGTTCCTGGCAGGGTGGGCAGTGCCTGGCACAGGTGCCCAGAGCAGCTGTGGCTGCCCCTGGATCCCTGGGGGTGCCCAAGGCCAGGCTGGACACTGGGGCTGGAGCTCCTGGGACAGTGGGAGCTGTCCCTGCCATGGCTGGGGTGACACTGGGTGGGGTTTGAGGTCCTTCTCACCCAAACCACTCTCTTGTTCTGTGACTGCACCTCCTTGGCCATTCAGGGGTCTCTGACATCCTCACAACCCCGGTGAAGCTGTTCAGGATCTCCTCCATCTCAGGCGAGGTGTCCACACCTCGGTTCCCCTCTGCACACCTCGGTTCCCCTTTTCCAGGTGGCTCCCCTCAGATGTCAGATGGAGTCTCCAGTCCTGTCCCAGCTGTGCCTGTCCTGACCCACAGCAGGGACCTGTGGCAGGCTCGGGCCCCTCAGGGCTTGCTGAGGCTGTGGTGGGACGAGGTGGCTCAGCCAGGTGATGGGAGCTGTGGTGGGACATGGTGGCAGGTACAGGTGATGGGAGCTGTGGTGGGATGTGGTGGTGGGAGCTGTGGTGGCTCAGCCAGGTGATGGGAGCTGTGGTGGGAGCTGTGGTGGGATGTGGTGGGATGTGGTGGGATGTGGCAGCAGGGCCAGGTGGTGGCAGCTGTGATGGGAGCTGTGGTGGGACATGGTGGCAGGGCCAGGTGATGGGAGCTGTGATGGCTCAGCCAGGTGATGGGAGCTGTGGTGGGAGCTGTGGTGGCAGGGCCAGGTGATGGGAGCTGTGGTGGGAGCTGTGGTGGGAGCTGTGGTGGCAGGGCCAGGTGATGGGAGCTGTGGTGGCTCAGCCAGGTGATGGGAGCTGTGGTGGGATGTGGTGGGACATGGTGGCAGGGCCAGGTGATGGGAGCTGTGGTGGGACATGGTGGCAGGGCCAGGTGATGGGAGCTGTGGTGGGACATGGTGGCAGGGCCAGGTGATGGGAGCTGTGGTGGGAGCTGTGGTGGCAGGTACAGGTGATGGGAGCTGTGGTGGGAGCTGTGGTGGGACATGGTGGTGGGACATGGTGGTGGGACATGGTGGCAGGGCCAGGTGATGGGAGCTGTGGTGGGATGTGGTGGGACATGGTGGTGGGACATGGTGGTGGGACATGGTGGCAGGGCCAGGTGGTGGCAGCTGTGATGGGAGCTGTGGTGGGACGAGGTGGCTCAGCCAGGTGATGGGAGCTGTGGTGGCAGGTACAGGTGATGGGAGCTGTGGTGGGACATGGTGGCAGGTACAGGTGATGGGAGCTGTGGTGGGAGCTGTGGTGGGACATGGTGGCAGGGCCAGGTGATGGGAGCTGTGATGGGAGCTGTGGTGGCAGGTACAGGTGATGGGAGCTGTGGTGGGAGCTGTGGTGGGACATGGTGGCAGGGCCAGGTGATGGGAGCTGTGGTGGGAGCTGTGGTGGCAGGTACAGGTGATGGGAGCTGTGGTGGGAGCTGTGGTGGGACATGGTGGCAGGGCCAGGTGATGGGAGCTGTGGTGGGAGCTGTGGTGGCAGGTACAGGTGATGGGAGCTGTGGTGGGACATGGTGGCAGGTACAGGTGATGGGAGCTGTGGTGGGACATGGTGATGGGACATGGTGGCAGGGCCAGGTGATGGGAGCTGTGATGGGAGCTGTGGTGGGACATGGTGGTGGGACATGGTGGCAGGGCCAGGTGATGGGAGCTGTGGTGGGACATGGTGGCAGGGCCAGGTGATGGGAGCTGACAGGAGACAGCCCCAGCCCCTGGAGGCTTTCCTGGGGTGCTTTGGGGGAGCCACCCTGGCACAAGAAGTTTCCTCCTCCAGGTTTGCCCAGTGGTGGCCTGGCCCAGGCAGGCTCTGTCCCCTGGGGTGCAGGACAAGGTGACATTGCTGATGGAAAGTGTAAAACCATGGAATATCCTGAGCTGGGAGGGATCCACCAGGATCATCCAGTCCAGCCCCAACAGCCCCACCCTGTGCCTGGCTGTGCTGCCAAATGCATTTTGAACAATTCCTTTTATTTTCTCATATTTATTTGTTTGTTTGTTTGTTTTCCCTTTTATTTTTCTCACTTCCTGCAGCATCCTGGGCTGGAGGAGATGAGGGGGACACCTGGGGAGCACAGGGGGGTCCCTGGGGAGCACAGGGGGGGCTCTGGGGAGCACAGGGGGGGCTCTGGGGAGCACAGGGGGGCTCTGGGGAGCACAGGGATGGCCCTGGGGAGCACAGGGGGGTCCCTGGGGAGCACAGGGGGGCTCTGGGAGCACAGGGGGGCTCTGGGGAGCACAGGGGGGGCTCTGGGAGCACAGGGGGTCCCTGGGGAGCACAGGGGGGGCTCTGGGGAGCACAGGGGGGGCTCTGGGAGCACAGGGGGGGTCCCTGGAGAGCACAGGGGGGGCTCTGGGGAGCACAGGGGGGGCTCTGGGAGCACAGGGGGGGCTCTGGGGAGCACAGGGGGGGCTCTGGGGAGCACAGGGGGGCTCTGGGGAGCACAGGGGGACACCTGGGGAGCACAGGGGGGGCTCTGGGGAGCACAGGGGGGTCCCAGGAGAGCACAGGGGGGCTCTGGGGAGCACAGGGGGGTTCCTTCATCTAATCTAATTCACCCTAATCTAATTTTAGTTTAAACCCATCACCCTTTGTCCTGCCCAACAGCTCTCCTGAAAGGTTTGTCCCATTGATGAACTTGATGCAGATTTGGGCTGGTTTTCCAGCAGGGTGTGGATTTACCTGTCTGTTCTCCCAGCAGGGCTGTGCTGGCAGGAACAGGGCAGAGAGCAGCAGGGAGGGACAGGGCAGGGGTGACAGAGCAGGACAGGACGGGGGGCAGTGGCAGGGAGGGACAGGGCAGGACGGGGGGCAGTGGCAGGGAGGGTCTCCAGGGCAGAGGTGACAGTGCAGGACAGGACATGCAGGACAGGACGGGGGGCAGTGGCAGGGAGGGGCAGGACAGGGGTGACAGTGCAGGACAGGACGGGGGGCAGTGGCAGGGAGGGTCTCCAGGGCCCTGCTCTCCTGGGGGTCCATCAGGGCCTGTGCTGGGGTGTCAGAGATGCTTTGGGGTGTGGATGGTGTGAGACAATCACAGACACAGTCGAGTTGGGTGTTAGGAGTTTATTCCAGGGTGTGGGATAGAGACAGAGAGAGCTCTGCTATGAGCCAGCAGATAGAGCTCAAAGCAGGCTCAGAGAGAACAATACAAAAGGGGGTAAAATATGAATACAGGAGCTCAAGACTTAAGATTGCTAAGAGTGACAGAACAGAAGTGAGAGAGCTGGGGAAAAAGGGCCGAGCTCTCTTTTACAATTCCTTATATACCCTATACATTGAATATTCTATTCCTTCACTAACCAATCTTCATCAGTACACTAATACAGTAACATTTGTGTGTGACCTATAGAAATCTCTGATTTTCATATTTTTAGTTATCTCAGGGTCCTTCAGAGCTTTCCTCATGAGGCTGGGGAGGGGTCTCAGTTTTATTGGGGGACAGAATGTGTTCTGGCACACCAGCCCGCTTTCTTTGAATTATTCAAACCCTGCTTTCATTTGTATTTCCTCCTTAGCCTTTCTGGCTACAGAGTCATATTTATAATTCCTTTCTAATTTTACCTTCCCAGCACTAGGGGAAGGTGCCCTGGGATGGGTCAGAGCTGGGTAAATCCATGGCTGAGTGAATCCAGCAGCTCACACACACAGGACAGGGACACAGCCGGGACCTGGTCCCCACCCGAGGTGACCAAAGAGCGCTCTGCTGCCTGTGCTCAGTGAATGCAGAGCCAGATGTGTGTCCTCACACAAACACAGGTGGGTTTTTTCCGCTGTTTTCCCTTCTGGGTTTTGTGCCCCTGGCTGCCCTTTGCAGGAAGAAAAGCCGTGGCTGTAAGACAAAGCTCAGTCGTTCTTTGAGCTCCAAATCATCGCTGGCAGGGTTTTTCACAGCGCAGGTTCCTCAGCAGAGCCTTTCCCAGGAGGGTTTAGCACAAAGTGAAGCTTTTGTGTTGCAAACATCTCAGGCCCGAGTCAAGCCCTCTGCAGGGCTCTGTTCCCGGGCACTTTATTATCATCACTCGTGCAGTTTGCTCTTTGCGTGTTTTCGTTTTCACAGCAGTGCCCAAAACAGCTCCGTTCCTTTGATGTTCCCTTGGCTGGAGCTCTGTTTGGCTTTTATTTTCTTGTGTGCTTTTCTTCCCTTCCCCTTTTTGAGCAGAAGCAAAAGAAAATCAATTTAAACAAGATGCAGGAAGGTTTCAGAACACGGCGTTGCTGGAGCCAGCCGTGCCTGCGGTGTGCCCGCGGCTCAGCTCGGGGCAGCCCCAGATAAAGCCAGGCAGGGAGGGAGGGAGGGAGGGCAGCCCCTGCAGCCCCTGGCACCGAGAGGGTGGCACAGGGCTGAGTGCCAGCCCCTCCAGACAGCGGCTGGAGAATCCCTGAGCTGGGACCTGGGATGGGAACAGAGCTCTGCCTTCTCACAGCGGCTGCTGCAGGACCTGGGCAATCCCAAATCCCCGGGCTCCTGCCCGTTTCATGGAGTCTGGGAAATGTTTGGGTGCCAAGGGACCATAAAGCCCAGCCAGTGCCACCCCAGCCATGGCAGGGACAGCTCCCACTGTCCCAGATCCAGCCCCAATGTCCAGCCTGGCCTGGGACACTGCCAGGGATCCAGGGGCAGCCCCAGCAAATCTGGGAATTGCAGAATCCCAGGCAGGAATTCCTTGCCAAGATCCCAGCCCAATCTCCCCTTTCCCTTGGGAAGCCATTCCCTGGCTCCTGTCCCTGCAGCCCTTGGCCCCAGTCCCTCTCCAGCTCTCCTGGAGCCCCTGCAGGGACTCTCAGCATTCCCTGCATTTTGCCCTTCTCCAGGGGAACATTCCCAGCTCTCCTGGAGCCCCTGCAGGCCCTGGGCAGACTCAGAGCTGGAGCTGACCTGCGGTGGGCTCTGCTGCATCTCCATGGCCCAGGCAGAGCCAGGCTGGGGTGGAAGCAGGGCTGGGTTTGGAGCAGTTGGTGGTTCCACACACACCAGGGATGGATCTGGAGCAGTTGATGGTTCCACACACACCAGGGATGGATCTGGAGCAGTTGGTGGTTACACCAGGGCTGGGTTTGGAGCAGTTGGTGGTTCCACCAGGGCTGGATCTGGAGCAGTTGGTGGTTACACACACACCAGGGATGGATCTGGAGCAGTTGGTGGTTACACCAGGGATGGATCTGGAGCAGTTGGTGGTTACACACACACCAGGGATGGATCTGGAGCAGTTGGTGGTTCCACACACACCAGGGATGGATCTGGAGCAGTTGGTGGTTACACCAGGGATGGATCTGGAGCAGTTGGTGGTTACACCAGGGATGGATCTGGAGCAGTTGGTGGTTACACACACACCAGGGATGGATCTGGAGCAGTTGGTGGTTACACCAGGGATGGATCTGGAGCAGTTGGTGGTTACACACACACCAGGGATGGATCTGGAGCAGTTGGTGGTTACACCAGGGATGGATCTGGAGCAGTTGGTGGTTACACCAGGGATGGATCTGGAGCAGTTGGTGGTTACACCAGGGATGGATCTGGAGCAGTTGGTGGTTCCACACCAGGGCTGGATCTGGAGCAGTTGGTGGTTACACCAGGGATGGATCTGGAGCAGTTGGTGGTTACACCAGGGCTGGATCTGGAGCAGTTGGTGGTTCCACACACACCAGGGATGGATCTGGAGCAGTTGGTGGTTACACCAGGGATGGATCTGGAGCAGCTGGTGGTTCCACACACACCAGGGATGGATCTGGAGCAGTTGGTGGTTCCACACACACCAGGGATGGATCTGGAGCAGTTGGTGGTTACACCAGGGATGGATCTGGAGCAGCTGGTGGTTCCACACACACCAGGGATGGATCTGGAGCAGTTGGTGGTTACACCAGGGATGGATCTGGAGCAGCTGGTGGTTCCACACACACCAGGGATGGATCTGGAGCAGTTGGTGGTTCCACACACACCAGGGATGGATCTGGAGCAGTTGGTGGTTACACCAGGGATGGATCTGGAGCAGTTGGTGGTTACACCAGGGATGGATCTGGAGCAGTTGGTGGTTACACCAGGGCTGGGTTTGGAGCAGTTGGTGGTTACACCAGGGCTGGGTTTGGCTCTGCCTGGCTGTGCTCCTGTCACTGTGTGGTGCTGCTGGCCCTGCACAGCCTCAAGGACACCCACAGCCTCCTCCCTCCCTCCTTCCCTCTGGTTTTAATGGAATCTAAATGACAGGTCTGTGCTTTGGACAGAGTTCAGGAGCCGTGGCAGGGCCAGCAGAGCCACAAGTGTCCTGTGGATGATTTCAGCTCTCCCTTGATGAGGGTGACCTGTTCAGGGAGGAGCTGGGGCTGCTGTGCCCGTTCCCTGTGAATCCTCCTGGTGCTGGCTCACAGGGCACCTTTGTTGATGGCAGGAGTGAAGAGCTGCAGAGCTGCTCCTCTGCCTGCTGCCCACTGGGATGGGCATGGGGGAGCCAGGGCTCTCAGCCTGGAGGAGAGGAGGCCTTGGGGAACCTTCCAGCACCTTCCAGCACCTAGAGAGGGACAAGAGACCCAGACAGGGGCCTTTGACAAGGGCAGGGAGTGAAAATCAAGGGGGAATGGCCTCAAGCAAAAGAGGGAAGATTTAGGTTGGAAATGGGGAAGGAATTATTCCCTGTGAATTATTCCAGGCTGGGGCTGTCCCTGGATCCCTGCAGTGCCCCAGGCCAGGCTGGACAGGGCTGGGAGCTCCTGGGATGGTGGAGGGGTCCTGCACACCTTTGGGCCTCTGGGGTGACACAAACCCTGGTTCCAGTGAGTGAGCTGAGCCCTGGCTCTGCCCTGGCTCTGCCACTCAGACTCTGGAATTTCTGTGTCCCCATCACTCAGGGATCCAGCGTGGCTGGGAACAGCGAGTGTCTGGCAGGGCACGAGGGAAGAGTCTCAATTCCTGGGCTTATTCAGCCCTGAAAAAATACAATCTGTACCTCTGGGCAGCTCTGGGGACACTCGTGGGGTGGCTCAGGGGGGGACAGCACCAGCACCACACCTGGGCTGGCCTCAGGGGACACTGGGGACAGCCAGGGGAGCAGATGGAGAGCCCAGAGCTGGCCTTTGCCTTCTCCAGGGGGGATCCACTGATCCAGAGACTGCCTGGGAAATTCCACACGGGAGTGCCCCAGAGCAGAGCTGTGCCCGGGCAAGGAGAAGCCCCTGGTCCCTCTGTTCCTACAAGGTGTGATGGCGCTGCCTCTGCTGCGGGAGTCACTTTAATCCCATTTTTCTCCTCTCTCTGCTCCCATCCCTGCAGGAATGGCTCCATGGGCTGGTTCCAGGCTGCTCCTCACTCCCAGCCCCTGTGCTGCAGCTGGGGCCTTCTGCTTCTGCTTTTCTCTGCACCTTCCAGATCCCTCCCGAGCCTCCAAATGAAAGATTCCCCCTTCTCTGTCCTTATCTGCAAGGTGAAAGGAGGGACAAATTGTCTCCTGCCTCGGGGAAGATAAGTCACGTTGGCCTCTCCTTCTTTAGAAAACTCTGTAATGCCATTTATCAATTAATTACTGGGTTGCATTTCTGCCCATTAATTCCCGCTGCTGTCTCTCAGTTTTGGGAAGGTCTGTGATGCTCAGGCTCTAATTGTCCTGTTCTCACCCTGCTTTCTTCCTCATTTTCAAGTTAAGTGGATACCAGAGCCTTCTGTGCCTGCTCCTTTATTTCCCCTGCAGATTTCTCTGCCCCCCTTCTCCTCCCCCCTCGTGTTCCAAAAGGATTTCACTGGGTTTGGGGGGAGTGGATTAAACTGTGTGGCCCAGGCTTTAAATCCTGATTCTGCTCAGGAATCAATTGTTGTGGAGCCAGGAAAACATTTTCACTTGGAACTTTTTACACTGACAGATCCACTTGCAGGTCACCTGCGACATGCTGTGGTTTTATATCAATCTCAGTCCCTTGTTTGTGTTGAAATAACCAAACCAGACAATTTTGAAAAAGAAAAGCTTCAATTTACCTTCTCCCCCCCAAAAAAATAATTTGATGTCTCTGTTTGAAACAATATTTCCCTTGTTTCACTTCAGCTTAAAAGACAGAAGTGTTTATTTTAAATGGGCAGAAGTTGCCATGTAAACAAAATGGGTTTATTTTGTTCCAATGATTTGCCAGTGAGAAATGGGAAAGTGTAGCTTTGGGTTGGGTCCAAAGGAAGGCTTTCCTTCAGTTCAATCACTTAATGACAGAGCTTTTCTCAGCACCTCCCTGCCCCAGGTCCCCATCCCTGCTGCCTGGTTAGGATTTCCTGCTCCCTTCTGTAACTTTTTTCTAAAAAATCTTTTTTCTGTTTCTCTGTTTTTGCTGCATCTCTTTTGTATTTTTCTTTTTATTCTTGGATTTCTCAGCCTCCTTTGGACTGAATTCTTTTGGGATCCTCCTTCGTGGGGAGCTCTGCTTATCTCAGTTCTTCTGATTTGAAGAAAATTCTCGAGCTCGTTAGAATCTTGTTTCTTGTGTTTATTAACAGGTGATCACAAAACTGAACAGCTCTCTCCAGGCTGGCTGCACAAGGTTAATCTTTGCAATCTGGTTCATTTCTTTCTTCTGATGGTACAAACAAGGCCTTGTGGCACACTTCGTGTCTGATGCACAAAATGGCCTCGAAATACACAGTTCTTTTATCTTTATACCTATTTTTACCCAATTAACAATAGACACGTATATTATTTTTCTTAATGACCCAATGACCCATCACCTCTGTGATGCACTGCTGCATTTTTTACCCAATCACTCACTATCACCCAAAAACCTCCAGGAGAAGAACATGAAGAAGAAGAAGGGACAAGGGACAGCACCCTAAATCCTCCATCTTGTCTCCTGTTCTCTAAACTAACTTTTTCACCCAGTGATTTAAAAAAACTTTCTATTCTACACACACTTTTAGCTTTTTCTAACTAACTTTAACATTTGTTTTCATGTATCACCATGAAAACATGCTCATGAATTTCATATTATATGAAATTCAGTGTTTTTCTGGATCTTGTAACTAAATATCAGAAACAAGGGCACACACTCTGGATTCCAGACCTTCCAGGACAGCCAGATGTGCACAGCTGGGCAGGGACAGGCCCTGGGAAGGAGCTCGGTGTCCCAGGGTCCTTTTCCCTGGTGCTGGGGGATTCTTGGGGACACCACAGTGAGAGCCACTCGGGGGAGAATCCTTCACAAACCCCTCAGCTCTGGTCACCACTCGGGAGAGAATCCTTCACAAACCCCTCAGCTCTGGTCACCATTCCAGAGAGAATCCTTCACAAACCCCTCAGCTCTGGTCACCACTCGGGGGAGAATCCTTCACAACCCCCTCAGCTCTGGTCACCACTGGGAGAGAATCCTTCACGACCCCCTCAGCTCTGGTCACCACTCGGGGGAGAATCCTTCACAAACCCCTCAGCTCTGGTCACCACTCGGGGGAGAATCCTTCACAACCCCCTCAGCTCTGGTCACCACTGGGAGAGAATCCTTCACGACCCCCTCAGCTCTGGTCACCACTCGGGGGAGAATCCTTCACAAACCCCTCAGCTCTGGTCACCACTCGGGGGAGAATCCTTCACAACCCCCTCAGCTCTGGTCACCATTCCAGAGAGAATCCTTCACAACCCCTCAGCTCTGGTCACCACTCCAGAGAGAATCCTTCACAATCCCCTCAGCTCTGGTCAGGAACAAAAGGAGATTTTCCTGCAGCATCCAGCTCGATCCCCCTGGTTCCCACTGAGCTGAGCTTGGGGCACGGGCTGGGGCTGTTGGGGTGTCCTGGGCAGGAGCTCAGACATTCCAGAACATTCCAGGATCCTGAGGGTGCATCTGCAGGGCTGTTGGGGTGTCCTGGGCAGGAGCTCAGACATTCCAGAACATTCCAGGATCCTGAGGGTGCATCTGCAGGGCTGTTGGGGTGTCCTGGACAGGAGCTCAGACGTTCCAGAACATTCCAGGATCCTGAGGGGTGCATCTGGAGGGCACAGCTGGGCATTGCCCAGGCTGCTGGGGCAGAAGCCCTGCGAGTTCTGCAGCCCCGAGATGTTCACCCCCAGTCCTGTCACCCCTCTTTGCTCCCTCCTCAAATTTCTCACCTGCCATCCCTTCTCCAAACCCTTCTCCCCTCCAGGCTGCTCCTTTCCCTCTTCCACAGGAGGATTCCTTTGCTCCCTCCTCAACAGCCATTGCATTTCTCACCTGCCATCCCTTCTGCAAACCCTTCTCTCCTCCAGGCTGCTCTTTTCCCTCTTCCCCGGTCTTATAAAATGTATCTACATTTTATATTGTTGGCTTTTTGCAAATGTTAAAATGAATGTTATGTGTATAAGAATGGGAAATTTTGTTGTATTAATATAGTTTTCTTTATTTCTGTTATTGATGAAATTTAGAAGTAGTGGTATAATACATATAGGTTAGGCTATGGCATAGCATTAAAACAAAAACTGCTTTTGTTTGTATAACCCAAAGACTGAGGAGAAAAAAAATAGCTGGAGAACCCCTGCATTTGTAAACTCTCTTATCCAGATGAAGACAGCAGTGACCAGAACTCTGGGGGAGGAATTTATTGCATTTCTGGTATCAGAGAATGTAAATCTCAATGGCACCAAGAGGATTGATCTATTGGGAAGGGGGCAAGAGAAAACTGAACAGAAGAACCCCAAAGATCCTCAGAAGAATGTCTGAATATGTGTGAGAATTTATGGGTATGGATGAGAATTTATGGATATGGATGAGAATTTATGGATATGTGTGAGAATTTCTGGATATGTGTGAGAATTTCTGGATCTGTAGCAGGGTTCTGTTTTTAAGGGACAATCCTTTGTCAGTGAGGTGAATGCAGAGACACCCGGCCCTATCTGGATACTTTACTTTATTTTTTCTCCTAATTGTTTTTTTATTAAAATTTTAAATTCTATAAAAATGATGTGAAGCTCGTTTTTCACACTGGGAGGATTCCTTTGCTCCTGTCCCATCCTGTTTGCACCCAGCAGTTCCCTCTGCCCTTCCCAGCCCCTCCCTGGCCCCCTGGCTGGTTCCTGCCCTGCTGGGAATATTTTCCTCCGTGGATGGAGACCCTCAGAACACTCACAGCTTCCCATAAATGTCACCCATAATAAAATGTTATTTTTTATGATGAGGAGGCTGATTTGGTGTGGAACTGAGGCTGGTCCTTGCCTCTGGGCCTCCTCATAACTGAGGGAGTTTCTGCTTGCGCTCCAGCCCTGTTCCCTTTGTGGAAAGCAGGTCCATTTCTGTGGATGTGGCTGAGCTGGGAGAGTTTCTCTGTTTGAGCAGGGAAAACAAACCCACGGTGTCAGTTCTGCCTTTCCTGCAGTCAGGGGAGGTGTGATTAAAGGGTGTTAATTGGTTCCTCCAGCTGGAGACTGAAAAGCGAGGTAACCCTGGCAGGATGTGGCTGGAAAGGAGCCACAGAGAGCCCTGAGATCTCCTCGGCTTCTCCTGCCAGGGTGGAACAAAGAGTGGACACAGCAGAGAAATCCAGGTGTCACCCCCAGAACATTCATTTCCTTCTGGTGTGGCAGGATGTTTGAAAAGTGGTGGGATGCAACTCAGGATCAAATTGGGGAGGATAAAGGGAGACTATCCCTGGATTTTCTTTATTCTCTGCCTCCCTGGGGTGCCACGGTGGCAGAAGAAGGGACAGAGGCCAAGCTGGGAGGGAGGAGGGAAAGATGAACCTGGCTGGGACAAATTCATGCAGCTGGACCATGGGATGGATACAGGAAACCCTGGCCTTTAAAAATCAGATCCGTAGGGAACCACAAGTCCCCGGAATATGGAGGTTTAGGAACCTCTGGCAGACACAGAGAGGTGTGGAGAGAAACCTGTGGGGAAAACTGGAAGGAGAAAAGAGCAACGTGGAATTGGTTTGGTTGGAAAATCCCTCTGAGCCAAACATCGAGTCCAATGAATCCTCAGTAACCCAGAACTGCCCCTCGTCCCCAGCTGCCACCTCCAAGGGCTTTGAAATCCCCAGGGATGGGCACTCCACTCCACCCCTGCCTTTCCATGTGGGAATATTCCCAAAATCCACCCTGAGCTGCCCTCAGGCCGTTCCCTCTCCTCCTGTCCCTGTTCCCTGGAGCAGATCCCAAATCCCCCCCGGCTGTCCCCTCCTGCCAGGGACTTGTGCAGAGCCAGAAATTCCCCCTGAGCCTCCTTTGCTCCAGCCTGAGCCCCTTCCCAGCTCCCTCAGCAATTCTCCAGCCCCTTCCCAGCTCCCTCAGGAATTCTCCAGCCCCTTCCCAGCTCCCTCAGGAATTCTCCAGCCCCTTCCCAGCTCCCTCAGGAATTCTCCAGCCCCTCCCAGCTCCATTCCCTTCCCTGTGCTCACTCCAGCCCTGCAGGATCTTTCCCAAACCTGGCTGGCTGGGTCTGATCCCTGGTTGTCCTTGTCCATCCCGAGGGATGTGATCCTGTGTGATCTCTGAGCAGATGAGGTGTGGAAAAAGCAGCAGCAGCTGCTCCACACATGAAAGGTTTAGCAGAGCCCCTGTTCTGAGTGGGGGGACAGGAGCTTAAAGAAATCACCTGGAAGGCTGGAAAGGAGTGGGATTCTGCTCTGCCTTGCTCAGAGCAGGAGATTCCCGGTGTGTGGGCAGGGAAATGCTGTTTATAGAGCAGGAAATCTTCCAGCGAGGCTGCAGGGGAAGAGGGAAAGGCTCCTGGGGAAGGAGGCAGCAGAGGATGGAGGAGCAGGTTGATGAGGGGGGTCCTGGCCCTAGGAGAGCTCAGCCCCTGCACAGGTGGATGAGGAGCCACCGTCCCAGACTGCCCAGGGAACCAGGGAATCAAAGAGTGGATTGGAAGGGACCTCAGAGCCCAGCCAGTCCCACCCCCTGCCATGGGCTGAGGCACCTTCTGCTGCCCCAGGTTTGCCCCAGCCCCGTCCAGCCTGGCCTGGGACATTTCCAGGGATGGGGACTCCATCCCTGGTGTTTCCTGTGTGCAGGTGGGGGTGGTGTCACCTGAGGGCACAAATGTCCAGCCTGGAGGGGTGGGAAGGGTGGTGGACAGCACACAGATTTCCAGCCAGGCTGGTAAACAGACCCCTGAGCCCCAAATCCCGAGTGCATCCATCCCCCTCCATCACAGCCCGGCTCCAGGCTGGGTGTGGATCCCAATTCCCCACCCAGTGTCCCCAAAACAGGATTTTAGGGGGTAAAGGATGTTTGTTTTCCTTGGGAAGCTGCACAGGACCAACCTTTGCCAGGTTGATGCAGGCTGCCCTCACCCAGCCTCACCACCTGGACTTTCCTTTTCTTTTCCAGACCCTCCACCAATGGTTCCTCCTTCCCTCCCTGTGGGGAGCCCAGAGAGCAAAATCCATCCCTCGTGCTCGTCCTTTCCATCCGTGCTTTGCAGCAGCAGCTGGTGCCCTCTTCAGTGCACAAAGCTCTGCTCTCTTCTCTCTTCTTCCCCTTCTCCCTCCCTCCCTGACCTTCCTCCTCCTCCTCTGTCCCTCTGCTGGTGCCAGCCCAGGCTCCTGACAGTCCTGGGCTTGCTGAACTGTGGCCCTGGCGAGGGAAGGGCACAGTCTGGGCTGTCCCAGGACAGGCAGGGCAGGGAAGGACGGGAGGAAGGAGGGGATGAGGTTTGTAAAGCTCAGGGCTGCACTGGAGGGGTTTGTTGTGCCTGGGAATGTTCTGGCTGTTCCTCCAGGGCTGCACTGGAGGGGTTTGTTGTGCCTGGGAATGTTCTGGCTCTGTTCCTCCAGGGCTGCAAGGCTGGGGTTTGTTGTGCCTGGGAATGTTCTGGCTGTGTTCCTCCAGGGCTGCACTGGAGGGGTTTGTTGTGCCTGGGAATGTTCTGGCTCTGTTCCTCCAGGGCTGCACTGGAGGGGTTTGTTGTGCCTGGGAATGTTCTGGCTCTGTTCCTCCAGGGCTGCAAGGCTGGGCTTTGCTGCTGGAGGCTCCCAGGGAGATGCTGCGGCTGTGGGGTCTCCATGGCTGGTCCAGGGAATGGCCATGAGTCCTCCTGGGATGGCTGAACCTCCATCAGCTCCATCCACCGCCACAAAACCCCTCTGATCCCCGGCCCTGCTGCCATTCCCCGCTCCCTGAGGCTCCCTGAGCAATTCCAGCGAGGTGGAACGGGAGGTGTGATGGGAGAGGAGCGAATGTGTAATTGGGATTAATCTGCTGCACTCAAGGAAGCAACAAAACATCTCGGCGTGTCTGTGTAGTCAAAACACAGGCACAGCATTGCTCTGCTGCTCGGGAACAATAAAGATGCAAATAAAGCCAACAGCTCCCGGCTCTGGGTACTGCGGAGAGGAGAGGAGAGGTTTATTGTGTTCTGATTGCTTTGGATGGAATCCACGGGATCTGCTGCTTCGGGATGAGGAGTGAACTGGGATGAGGAGGAGATGAACTGGGATGGGAACGAGGAGTGAACTGGGATGGGAACGAGGAGCTGAACTGGGATGGGAACGAGAATGAGGAGCTGAACTGGGATGAGATGAGAAGGAAGAGCAGAACTGGGATGGGAACGAGGAGCTGAACTGGGATGAGAATGAGGAGCTGAAATGGGATGAGAAGGAGCTGTACAGGAATGAGAAGGAGGAGCAGAACTGGGATGAGATGGGAAGGAGGAGCTGAAATGGAATGAGATGAGAAGAAGGAGCTGTACAGGAATGAGGAGCTGTACAGGAATGGGAAGGAGGAGCTGTACAGGAATGAGGAGCTGAACAGGAATGGGAATGAGGAGCTGTACAGGAATGAGGAGCTGTACAGGAATGGGAAGGAGGAGGTGAACAGGAATGAGAATGAGGAGCTGAACTGGGATGAGAAGGAGCTGTACAGGAATGGGAAGAAGGAGCTGTACAGGAATGAGGAGCTGTACAGGAATGGGAAGAAGGAGCTGTACAGGAATGGGAAGGAGGAGCTGTACAGGAATGAGGAGCTGTACAGGAATGGGAAGAAGGAGCTGAACAGGAATGGGAAGAAGGAGCTGTACAGGAATGGGAAGGAGGAGCAGGGTCCCTGCACCCCCAGCCCCAGGGGATGTTCCCCCACAGGCACAGAAAGGACATGAGGTGTTTGTGCTGGGCTGGGGCTCTGTGCTGGACCGAGGGGTGATCCTGAAGGGAATGTGGTCAGTCCATCCCCAGGCTCTGGGTGGAGCTGACCCAGGACTGCCAGCACCTGAGCCGAGGGGATTTCTGGAGCCGATTTCCTTCTGGCAATCCTCGGGACAGGCTTGGAGCACCGGGAGGGAACCGTGGGGTGAGCTGTGATGGCACAGCCAGGCTGAGGATGGGCACACAGGGCAATCAGAGCAACTCTTACCTGCCAGAGACAGAGACAGGCAGATTCCTGTCTGTGCACTGCCCCACATCCATCCCTGACCGGCTCTGGCCCACTGGGATCAGCGCGCCAGGGCAGGAGGGATGTGCTGGATGGGGATGCTGAAGGTCAGAGGAGCTTTAAACAGCCCAGAGCTTCCAGCCTGGCTGAAATGAGAGAGGGCCCTGGGGAAGGAGCGCCCTGGGGAGAATCCCCAATGTCTCTGAAGCCAATGAGTCTCGATGCCTTGTTGGGACCACCTGAAAACAGAGCCCAGACAAAATTTACTGAGGGGCCTCAGGGACATTTCAGGCAGACAAAGCCCCCCAGGGGCTGCAGCCAAAATGAACCACAGGTCATGGGTTTCACATTTAATCCTCCAATTCCAGCTGCAGGGAATGAAGGAATTTACCCCAAATCTGCTCCCCCAGCTCCCTTTGGTTTCCATCTCTGGGGCCTGAGGCAGGGAGGTGTCCTCGGCTGCCAGGCCTGGAGAGGAACTGCTGTGTCTGCCCAAAGTGGGGAAGCAGCAGCTCACACTGTTATAGATACACTTTATATTGTTGGCTTTTTGCAAATATTAAAATGAATGTTATGTGTATAAGAATGGGAAATTCTGTTGTATTAATATAGTTTATTTCTGTTAGAAATAGTGGTATAATACATGTATGTTAAGCTATGACACAGCATTAAAACAAAAACTGCTTTTGTCTGTATAACCAAAAGACTGAAAAAGAAAGCTGGAGATCTTTTTTTCCTTTTGTAAACTCTCTTATCCAGATGAAAACAGCAGTGACCAGAACTCTGGGGGAGGAATTTATTGCATTTCTGGTATCAGGGAATGTAAATCTCGATGGCACCAAGAGGATTGATCTATTGGGAAGGGGGCAAGAGAAAACTGAACAGAAGAACCCCAAAGATCCACAGAAGAATGTGTGAATATGTGTGAGAATTTATGGATATGAATGAGAATTTCTGGATATGTGTGAGGATTTATGGATATGGATGAGAATTTATGGATATGGAGCAGGGTTCTGTTTTTAAGGGACAATCCTTTGTCAGTGAGGTGAGTGCAGAGACACCTGACCATATCTGGATACTTTACTTTATTTTTATCTCCTGATTGTTTTTTTTATTAAACTTTTAAATTCTATAAAAATGATGTGAAGCTGGTTTTTCACATCACACCGTGTGTGGAGTTTGGAGTTCCACACTGAGGAACTGCAGGGTTACAAATACATGGAAAATATAAAAGGTAAAATCCTGAGGCATCAGTCTCAGAGGGCTGGGGGATCCCTGGGCCCTTCCCTGCAGGATCCAGGAGCTGGCAGCGGCTCCTGGCAGTGGAATTTCAGCTCCTTCCTCACAAGAACTTGTTCCCCGTGACAAGAGGCACGAACTGCTCGTCACCTGGGCTGCTGAGAGCTTTAATTGCTGCTGAGAGGAGACAGTGACAGCCATTTATCCCAAAAAAGAATCCATTGCTCCTGAATGAAGAGTTTAGCTGAGGAATGAATGGCAGCTGTGAGAGGGGAGCAGCAGAAAAGCCAGCTGAGGAGGTGAAACAAAGGATGGAAACCAAGAAATGCCTGACACGGGGAGCTCCAGGTCCTGCTCCCCAGCGTGGGAGGGCTCTCACTGTCATGGGATGTTCTGCTTCTGCAGGAGGGATTTTTACCCAGCTCCATGAGCTAACACGCTAAAGTGGGGTCTCCACTGTTCCCCCAGAATAATAGCGATAAAAAATGGAATTAAACTTCAAATGGCAAGCTTTGTGTCCTGCCAGGCTTTACAGACAATCAGATGTGCCTTCAGCTGGGCTTGAGTTGAATTCCCCTCATTTTTAACGGGTGAGAAGGTTTCTTTGAGGGAGAAAGTGAAAGGCATAGAAAGGAGTCAGATTTGATTTGCAAGTGTTGTCCTGGATACTTCAATAATTCCAGGAACAAGAATAAGAAAATATGAAATAGGAGAGCTCTCCCAAACAAACACAAACACACCAAGAAGTTTCTTTTCAAACACCAGTGTGTTTGCATCTGAAATTCTGTTTGGCTCCATCAGACTGACAGATCCTTACCCATCGCTTCAGCTCATGTTTCCCTCTTGCCCTTTTGATGGAGGAACTCTGTCAGAAATATTTCACTCGGTTGTGTCCCAGCCCAATGGGTTTCCAGGGGACTCTTTGATTTGTTTGGTTTATTTTCCCTCAGCTCTGCAGGAGCTAAAGGCTGTTCTGTGGCCGGTGCCTGCACTGCTGACAGCTGGGAAAAAGGGCCAGGAAATGTGAAGGGAAAAGCAGTGCAGGTGCCCAGATGTACTCTCAGAATAGATTTAGGCTCCTTGGGTCATTTCTGTGCTAAAAAGCCTCTGTCATTCCCTGCCCTGTGAATCCCAGCTGCCCCTGTGGAGGACTGGCAGGAGCAGGGGAGGATCTGACCTTTCCCACGGCTCCAGGATTGTCTGGGATCAGGGCCTTGGCTTCCCCCTCCACGAGGAAACAACCTCAGGATGCACCAGGGAAGGTTCAGGACACACTGGGAAAAATTTCTTTGCCCAAATTGTCATCCAGCCCTGTCCCAGCTGCCCAGGGCAGGGTGGAGCCCCCATCCCTGAGGGGTTTCACAGCCCTGTGCAGGTGGCACTTGGGGACACGGGCAGTGCTGGCCCTGGCACTGCTGGGGATGGGTGGGCTCAGTGATCTCAGAGGCTTTTCCAGCCTGACCAATTCTCTGATTCCAGAATCTGCAGTGGGGATCAGAGCCCTGGGGATGTCTGGGGTGGATTAAGCCCCCCTGGGGAGCTGGGTTTGGCCACTCTCACTCCCCCAGGGAGTTCCCTTTGCTGGGAATTCCTGTTCTGGGCAGGAAAGGAAGGGACAGCGTCCTCCCCATCTCCACCTTCCAGTGCAGGCCAGGCTCAGCCACAGGGCTGGGATCCTGCCAGGCTCTGGGACAGAACCAAGATCCTGCAACAGCCTCAAACACAGCTGAGCTGCTCTGGAAGGGGCAGCACCCACATCTGGTGTGTTTGCAATTCCAGAATCCTGGAATGGTTTGGGTTGGAAGGGACCTCAAACCCATCCCATTCCACCCAGCCATGGCAGGGACAGCTCCCCCTGTCCCAGGAGCTCCAGCCCCAGTGTCCAGCCTGGCCTTGGGCACTGCCAGGGATCCAGGGGCAGCCCCAGCTGCTCTGGGCACCTGTGCCAGGCACTGCCCACCCTGCCAGGAACAATTCCTGCCCAATATATCAAATGCAATATATCAAATATATCAATATATCAAATGCACTCTGGCCTCACTCAGAGCATTTCAAACTGCAATGTTTCCCTGCCATCCTTTGCCACCCACACTTTTCCAGCCTCTTTGTGCTGTTGCCTCTCGTGCCAGACCTGTGGTGCCCATGGCAGCAGTGCCAGCAGTGCCCAGGCTGCCCTGGAGCTGAGCCCTGAGCTCTGAGCTCTGTGCAGGGAGCCTGTCCTGTGGAACAGCTCTGTGCTCTTCATTGCCAAAGCTCCCTGCAATTTGTTGCTCATTATTTCTGTTTGCTCCCCTAATTGAGGATGCTTTGTGTTGTCTCTGCTGCTTTCATGGCTCTCACTCTTCCCCCAGCTCAGCCTCTGCTGCTTTTCCTCTCTGCTGCCTCTTCCCCATCTCCTCCTCCCCCAGCATTATCTGTTTTCTCTCCTGGGGGGCTCCTTTCCAGATAAACGCTGCCATTTCCAGAACACCAATTTTTTTCCCACATCTACATCTCTTTTCTTTGTTGTTGTTTTGTTCTTTTGATTGCTTTCTCCCCAACTGCTCCTTAAAAACTCCTTGCATTTCTGGTTCCTGAGTGTGCAGAAATTGCCCAATCTGCTCCAATTTGCACTTGGGTTTGCATTTACAGAAATAACCCGGAGGTTTGGGTTGTTTTATTCCATTTGGTGGTGTTTCAGATCAGGAACCTTGGACATGGAACAGGAGAGTGTTCAGAGGGCCAAATGTGTCACCCTTCTCCAGACTCTGGATGTGACAGCTGGAGATGGAGCCCGGGATTGTGAAGCACATGGAGCTCTTGGAAAACATCCCAAAAAGCTGTGAAAGCCCAGCTGTGCCAGCCTTGCTGTCCAGGGGAGCCCTGGAGTGTCAGCACCGTGTCACTGTCACTGTCACTGTCACTGCTCCTGCCTGGAGCAGCCACACACGGCTCCGGCCGGACACGAGGCAGATCTGGCAAACCCGGGGCTTTCCCGTGCTGGGCAACCCAGCAGGGCTCAGAGCTGGCCTGGGCAACCTAGCAGGGCTCAGAGCTGGCCTGGGCAACCCAGCAGGGCTCAGAGCTGGCCTGGGAAACCCAGCAGGGCTCAGAGCTGGCCTGGGTAGCCCAGCAGTGCCCAGAGCTGGCCTGGGAAACCCAGCAGGGCTCAAATGCAGCCTCTGTGGCTCACAGCTGGTCTGGGTAGCCCAGCAGGGCTCAAATGCAGCCTCTGTGGCTCAGAGCAGCCTCCCTGGCTCACAGCTGGTCTGGGCAGCCCAGCTGGCAAAGCTGAAATAGAGAAATTAAGAATGAAGAAGAAATGCTTGACTAAAAGGGGTGTCTGACAAAACCCAGACCCTGACACCCTGATCCACAAGAACAGGAAAAAGAGTCAGACTGCAAGATGAGATCAGGAGCTGGAATACACAAACAAGATGCAAAGACAAAGGCACCACAGGATAAAGGAGATTCCTGGACCCTAAGCCGGAAGAAATGGATTTAAAGTCCCAAAAAGCGGGCAAAGGACTGAAAGGGGCACGGGGCTAATTGTGATATGAAGTGAGGACAGGCGGGGTCAGGAAATGAATATGTATTAGGTGTAAACCTGCTCTGTAAAGGATAAAAAGGGAAAACCCAATCAAAAAGGGGTGTGTGCTTTTGGAGGAGATATCCCCGTGCACCTCAGCGCTGAATTAATTCATATATATAACTTTTATATATATACATATATATAACTGTTAGAACTACTCTGTGAGTTACAGGGGTCCTTTTATTCCACACTTCAGAGCAGCGCCCAGGGCCAGGGGGCCACAGAGCCCTGGGCAGGGAATTCCAGCTCTGGTGTCCTTCCCTCAGCTGTGCCTCTGCAGCTCCGGACGAGGGGATCAGAGCCTCCTCTTCCTCTTCCTCTTCCTCTTCCTCTTCCTCTTCCTCTTCCTCTTCCTCTTCCTCTTCCTCTTCCTCTTCCTCTTCCTCTTCCTCTTCCTCTTCCTCTTCCTCTTCCTCTCCCTCTCCCTCTCCCTCTCCCTCTTCCTCTCCCTCTCCCTCCCCTTGCCAGGGTCTCCCCTCTGTGCTGCTGCCCCAGGGAAATGAGGGCAGGGGGGTTTGAGGCTGCTGTGTCCCCGATTCCTCAGGGATTTCCCCATGGAAAGGGGGGGAATGGCAGGGACTGCCCAGGGAGGTTTGGAGTGCCCATCCCTGGGCAAGGGAAGGCCTGGATGTGGCACTCAGGGCTGGGCTGGGGACAAGGGGGGACTCCATGGGCTGGGAGGGATTTTCCAGCCTCCATGAGCCCGGAATTCTGCAAACCTGCCCTTGAACCCAGCACAGCCAGGCCTGCTGGGCTTGGGAAGGAGCAAAGCTGTTCCTTGGGAAGGATCAGCCAGGGATGGATTTGGCCTCTGGCTCCAGCAGGAGCCCCACGGGCTGTGGCAGCCTGAGCTTCTCCCTGGGCAAATGTTCAGCATTCCCATCTGCTCCTTTAAAATAATGCAATTTAGCCTCATTTTTGGTGTCAAGACACTTGGTTAGGGAAATTATATTCTGTCACCAAGGTGTCAGGCTTGTCTGGGGTTTAATAAAATTATGACACCCTGTGTGAGCTGGGAATGAGCATCTCCCTGCTCCAGCCTCGGAGCGGGGACATTCCCTGCAGAGCTGGAGTGAACACTCGGTGACAATCCTGCAGGAGCAAATCCTCTGTGACTCAGAACCCCTGGATGGGGCTGGCAGCTGTGGGACACAAATGCAATCCTGCCCTGGCAGCAGGTCCCTGGAACAGGCGTTGGGAGTGAGCCTGGAGCTCACAGGTGATTTATTGTTAACCCTTGCAAGGGAAGAGGGAAAATGTCAGAGCTGGGAGAGTATCCTGCATGGCCAGAGTGAGGCAGGAGGGGACTGGGGAGACTGGAAATCTCAAAATCTTGGTTCTGCCATAAGGACAGAAAGAGATGGGAGACCTGAGGGCAGCGTTTCAGTCAGAGCTGTTCTGTGGGCACCAGAATTCAGGTTAGAAACAGGAAATCAGTCTGTGTCCATTGTGAGAATATCCTGAAGCTGTGGATGCTCCCCTCGGGAAGCAGAGCTCCCCAAAGCCCTGCTCAGCCTGGGGACAGTCCCAGAGCTCCGGGGGGAGGACAGGAGGTGGCTGCACCCCCTGGCAGTGCCAGCCACACCTGGCTCTCATCTGGGAACTCCAGCCCAGCGCAGGATGAGGAGCTGCTGAGCCCTGCCTGTCCCCATCCTGCTGCTCGTGCCCATCTGCTGCTCCCCAGGGCGCTGCTGATGCAAATGCTCACATAAAACACGCTGTGCCAAGGAGGAACATATGGTAACTAAACCCTGATTGCCCAAATGCAGATTTAAATCCTGCTCGGAGCCAGGGCCAGCTCCTGCTGCCTGCACCTCGGTGTTGTCACACTGGATTTGTGCTGCTGGCAGCTCTGGGCTGGCAGGGAAGGACCTGACCCTGGGGTGCTCCTCATTCCTCATCCTGGGGCTGCTGGGGTTTGTGTTCCAGGGAAGGATCCAAGCTTCAGGTGCTCCTCATTCCTCATCCTGGGGTGCTGGGGTTTGTGTTCCAGGGAAGGATCCAAGCTTCAGGTGCTCCTCATCCCAGAGCTGCTGGGGTTTGTGTTCCAGGGAAGGATCTGACCCTCAGGTGCTCCTCATCCCAGAGCTGCTGGGGTTCATGTTCCAGGAAAGGATCTGACCCTCGGGTGCTCCTCATCCTGGGGTGCTGGGATTTGTGTTCCAGGGAGGATCCAAGCTTCAGGTGCTCCTTGTCCTGAGGTGCTGGGGTTTGTGTTCCAGGGAGGATCTGACCCTGGGGTGCTCCTCATTCCTCATCCTGGGGTGCTGGGGTTCATGTTCAAGGCATCTGACCCTGGGGTGCTCCTCAGCCTGGGGTGCTGGGGCTGCTGGGGTTTGTGTTCCAGGGAGGATCTGACCCTCAGGTGCTCCTCATCCTGGGGTGCTGGGATTTGTGTTCCAGGGAGGATCCAACCCTTGGGTGCTCCTCATTCCTCATCTCAGAGCTGCTGGGGTTCTTGTTCCAGGGAAGGATCTGACCCTGGGGTGCTCCTCATTCCTCATCCTGGGGCTGCTGGGGTTCGTGTTCCAGAGAAGGATCTGTCCCTCAGGTTCTCATCCTGGGGTGCTGGGGTTTGTGTTCCAGAGAAGGATCTGACCCTGGGGTGCTCCTCATTCCTCATCCTGGGGTGCTCCTCATTCCTCATCCTGGGGTGCTGGGGTTTGTGTTCCAGGGAAGGATTGGAGCCTCAGGTGCTCCTCATCCCAGAGCTGCTGGGGTTCGTGTTCCAGAGAAGGATCTGACCCTGAGGTGCTCCTTACCCTGGGGTGCTGGGGTTCGTGTTCCAGGGAGGATCTGACCCTCAGGTGCTCCTCATTCCTCCTCCCAGAGCTGCTGGGGTTTGTGTTCCAGGGAGGATCTGACCCTGGGGTGCTCCTCATCCTGGGGCTGCTGGGGTTTGTGTTCCAGGGACAAACCTGACCCTGGGGTGCTCCTCATCCCCGGGCTGCTGGGGTTTGTGTTCCAGAGAAGGATCTGTCCCTCAGGTTCTCATCCTAAGCTGCTGGGGTTTGTGTTCCAGAGAAGGATCTGTCCCTCAGGTTCTCATCCTAAGCTGCTGGGGTTTGTGTTCCAGAGAAGGATCTGTCCCTCAGGTTCTCCTCCCAGAGCTGCTGGGGTTTGTGTTCCAGGGAAGGATCTGACCCTGAGGTGCTCCTCATCCCAGAGCTGCTGGGGTTCGTGTTCCAGGGGCAGGGATGGGCTTTGGCTCCCCATGGGAAGCCCCCACCATGCCCAGGGTCTCCTTGGGGTGGGGCTGGCCCCATGCAAAGTGGCCAAACAGGGTCATTTTTGGGGAGGGTTTTTCTGGGTTACCCCAGTTCAGGGCTGAGCTCCAGGTTTGCCATGACCCCTCCAAAATCCAGGATTTGCAGAGTTGCTCCTGAGCTGTTAAAGCTGACCAAGGATGCCTGGTTTCATGGCAAAGACTGAAATTTCCATCCCAGAGTGGCCATTTCCTGGTGTTTGCTGCTGAGCAGGGGGTCCCATTTCCAACTAACTCTGCTCCTCCCAGTTCTGCTTGGACCCTTTTTCCTCTCAGCCTTCAAAGCTGGCAGGTTTGGAGTGACAGGAATATCCCTGCTTAGGGGGACCCTGGGATAAACCCCAGGGTGCAAAGGAAAATAACCTGGGAAGGATTTCAGAGTCCCCTAAGGATTGACCCTGTAATTTACAGTATCTCCCATTCTTTTCATCTTTTCCTCGTGTCTATTCTGATATAGAATCCCTCAAGGAAAAATGGAATGAAACACACACACACACTTTACAGGGCCTGTTGCATCACCAGTGCTTAGCTTGCTCAATTGACTGGAAAATTCAAAATTCACATCCAATTTCACCACTGAAGGGGAAAAACCCATCCCTGTCAAGAGCCTAATGCTGCTTAATATTAGTTTTAAAATGAGGTTGGTAAACAATCAGCAGTGGATCTGCACGGGGCAGGGGGCTGTTCCTGCAGAGGGAAGCGCAGGGTTGGTGTCCCTGCCCGAGTCCTGTGTTGGGTGCTTGGCTTTTATCCATCCCCAGCTCCAGGAGTGGCCAGGGGGAGCTCCCCACACCCTGACCATTGTGAGGTGCAGATTAAAGGACCCCTATAACTCTCAGAGTAGTTCTAAGAGCAGGTGTGAATTTATTCAGCGCTGAGGTGCATGGGGATTTCTCCTCCAAAAGCATGCACCCCTTTTTGATTGGGTTTTCCCTTTTATCCTTTACAGAGCAGGTTTACACCTAATACATATTCATTTCCTAACCCCACCTGTCCTCACTTCATATCACAATTAGCCCCATGCCCCTTTCAGTCCTTTGGCCGCTTTTTGGGACTTTAAATCCATTTCTTCCGGCTTAGGGTCCAGGAATCTCCTTTATCCTGTGGTGCCTTTGTCTTTGCATCTTGTTTGTGTATTCCAGCTCCTGATCTCATCTTGCAGCCTGACTCTTTTCCTGTTCTTGTGGATCAGGGTGTCAGGGTCTGGGTTTTGTCAGACACCCCTTTTAGTCAAGCATTTCTTCTTAATTCTTAATTTCTCTATTTCAATTGCCTCCCCCAGGCCACTGGGGTTCAGCAGAAAAGTCCCTCAGTTGCCGTGGGTTGGCCATTTTTGGGTGAGGCCGGTGATCCTGGAGCCCTGTGGAGTCCCAGAGCTGCTGGGAGCTCTAAATGGGACATCCTGGCAGTGGCAGCCGTGTAACAGTGTCACAGTGTCACCAGTGTCACCCCAGGGCTGCACAGGCTGTGGGTGCTGCTGTGTCCTGGCACTGCTGGCTGTGCTCCACCCTTGGGCTCTTTTCCAGCCAAAACAATTCTGTGATCACACAAAGTGCATTTAAACTGATACTTTGATTTTCTTCCATGTCCAAAGCACCCAGAGAATGCTCAGAGAGATTCAGCTGCACCTTCACACCCTTGGAGGTGTCACCTTCACACTGCTGGAAGTGTCACCTTCACCTTCACACTGCTGGAAGTGTCACCTTCACACTGCTGGAAGTGTCACCTTCACACCCCTGGAGGTGTCACCTTCACACTGCTGGAAGTGTCACCTTCACACTGCTGGAAGTGTCACCTTCACCTTCACACCCCTGGAAGTGTCACCTTCATACACCTGAAAGTGTCACCTTCACACCCCTGGAAGTGTCACCTTCACACCCTGGAGGTGTCACCTTCACACCCCTGAAGTGTCACCTTCACCTTCACACCCTGGAGGTGTCACCTTCACACCCCTGGAGGTGTCACCTTCACACCCCTGGAGGTGTCACCTTCACCTTCACACCCCTGGAAGTGTCACCTTCATACACCTGAAAGTGTCACCTTCACACCCCTGGAAGTGTCACCTTCACACCCCTGGAAGTGTCACCTTCACACACTTGAAAGTGTCACCTTCACACCCTGGAGGTGTCACCTTCACCTTCACACCCCTGAAGTGTCACCTTCACCTTCACACCCCTGGAATTGTCACCTTCACACCCCTGGAAGTGTCACCTTCACACCCCTGGAGGTGTCACCTTCACCTTCACACCCCTGGAAGTGTCACCTTCACACACTTGGAAGTGTCACCTTCACACCCCTGGAGGTGTCACCTTCACCTTCACACCCTGGAGGTGTCACCTTCACACCCCTGGAGGTGTCACCTTCACCTTCACACCCCTGGAGGTGTCACCTTCACCTTCACACCCTGGAGGTGTCCAGGGCCAGGCTGGCACCTCTGTCCTTGCAGGTCTCTCTCAGAGCACGGAGCCCATGCTGGAACTGGCTGGAAGGGTCGGTGTAGCCCGAGGAATTTGGGGAGTTCAGGCTCAGCTGGATTCCTCCCCAAGCTCCAGGGGGTGTTTATTAAGGGTTTGTCTCATTTCCCAGATGTGTGGTGGCATTTGGGATGTCCAGGGGGAGCTGGCCTGAAGGATCCCTGCATGGAGAGAATTCCAGAGGGGATTGCATCAGGATTGGCACATCTGGGGAGGGATTTTGGCCTGGAGAGACAGGAATGGCTCCCACTGCAGGGTCAGATGGGATTTTGGGAAGGAATTCCTGGCTGGGAGAGTGGGGAGCCTCTGTCCCAGGGTGCCCAGATTTGCTGTGGCTGCCCCTGGACCCCTGGCAGTGCCCAGGACAAGTTGGACACTGGGGCTGGCACAGTGGGAGCTGTCCCTGCCCACGGATGGGGTGGAATAAAATTGTCTTTAGGGTTCCAAAGCACTCTGTGCTGCAGCCCATGGAAACTGTTCCTGTTTGTAGTGCCTGTGGATGATGTTCAGCACCTTCCCTGTCCCGGGGCACGCTCAGCCAGAAATTTCACATAGAAATGCTCTCGGCTGGGGCTGGAGTCTCCCCCTCCCACCCTCTGCCAGAGCTGGGGCTGGCTGAGGAAAGGGAAATCCCACAGGGGAGTTTTGTGCTGTCTGGCACCTCCAGCCCAGGGTTTTATTTGGATGAAGGGGGGAAGACACCCCAGGACTGCAGTGCCCCGAGGTGTGACCACCAGAAGGGACCTTTTTCCATCAGGGAGCAGCTGTGACCACCAGAAGGGACCTTTTTCCATCAGGGAGCAGCTGTGAGCAGCAGCTGCGGTGCCCAAAGGCTCTTTGGGTCCATAACTGTTCCCATCTAAATGCAAATGCTGCATCTCCTGGCTGGGGCATCCTGGATCGCTGCTCCTTCCTCACAGCCAGCCTGGGGACAGCCAGAACGGGGAAATGGATCCTGGAGCATCCCCACAGCTGTTCCACAGCTCTGCCCCACGCCCTGGGCTCCATCCTTCATCTTCTCATTTCACCCCCTGCTTTAGGGAGCCCTCTCTGACTGTGATCCAGCAGGACTGGGCTGGGGGAGATGCCAGGGGAGCTCTGGCACTCGGGCTGAGCTGGGCCAGCCCAGTCCTCTCCCAGCCCACCTTGGCTGGGGACAGGGCCAGGTGCTCCTGCAGGCACTGCAGCTCCAGAGACAGCAGCGAGACTGGGGGATGCAGCCTGGAAAGATTCACACATCCCTCAGAAGGACAAGAGGAGCCTGTGGGGATTCAGCCTTGGTTTAGGAACACACAAAGGCAAAGGATTTGTTAAGTGGGAAAAAATCCTGTCTGTAAAATGTCATTTCAGTGTCACCCACAACATGCACTGAAGAGCCCAGAGTGGTTCCAGAGCCAGGCAGGGCTCAGGAAAGGAACTTTCCAATGGGAAGGGTTTGAATTTCCCTCACCTTGCTCAGCCCTGAGCTGCACTGGGGGTGTTCAGCCCTGGGGCAGAAAATTTCACAGCCTGGAGAACATCAGCTCCTGAGGAGATCACAGTCTGGAGAACATCAGCCCATGACGAGATCACACCTGGGAGAACATCAGCTCCTGAGGAGATCACAGTCTGGAGAACATCAGCCCATGAGGAGATCACAGCCTGGAGAACATCAGCTCCTTTAGAGATCACAGCCTGGAGAACATCAGCTCCTGAGGAGATCACAGCCTGGAGAACATCAGCTCCTGGAGAGATCACAGTCTGGAGAACATCAGCTCCTGGAGAGATCACAGTCTGGAGAACATCAGCTACTGAGGAGATCACAGCCTGGAGAACATCAGCTCCTTTAGAGATCACAGTCTGGAGAACATCAGCTCCTTTAGAGATCACAGTCTGGAGAACATCAGCTCCTGAGGAGATCACAGCCTGGAGAACATCAGCCCCTGAGGAGATCACAGCCTGGAGAACATCAGCTCCTGAGGAGATCACAGCCTGGAGAACATCAGCTCCTGAGGAGATCACAGTCTGGAGAACATCAGCTCCTGAGGAGATCACAGCCTGGAGAACATCAGCTCCTTTAGAGATCACAGTCTGGAGAACATCAGCTCCTGAGGAGATCACAGCCTGGAGAACATCAGCTCCTTTAGAGATCACAGTCTGGAGAACATCAGCTCCTGAGGAGATCACAGCCTGGAGAACATCAGCTCCTGGAGAGATCACAGCCTGGAGAACATCAGCTCCTGAGGAGATCACAGTCTGGAGAACATCAGCCCCTGGAGAGATCACAGTCTGGAGAACATCAGCCCATGAGGAGATCACAGCCTGGAGAACATCAGCTCCTTTAGAGATCACAGTCTGGAGAACATCAGCTCCTGAGGAGATCACAGTCTGGAGAACATCAGCTCCTGAGGAGATCACAGCCTGGAGAACATCAGCTCCTGAGGAGATCACAGCCTGGAGAACATCAGCTCCTTTAGAGATCACAGCCTGGAGAACATCAGCTCCTGAGGAGATCACAGCCTGGAGAACATCAGCTCCTTTAGAGATCACAGTCTGGAGAACATCAGCTCCTGAGGAGAGATCACAGCCTGGAGAACATCAGCTCCTGAGGAGATCACAGTCTGGAGAACATCAGCTCCTTTAGAGATCACAGCCTGGAGAACATCAGCTCCTTTAGAGATCACAGTCTGGAGAACATCAGCTCCTTTAGAGATCACAGCCTGGAGAACATCAGCTCCTGAGGAGATCACAGTCTGGAGAACATCAGCTCCTGAGGAGATCACAGCCTGGAGAACATCAGCTCCTTTAGAGATCACAGTCTGGAGAACATCAGCTCCTTTAGAGATCACAGTCTGGAGAACATCAGCTCCTTTAGAGATCACAGCCTGGAGAACATCAGCTCCTTTAGAGATCACAGCCTGGAGAACATCAGCTCCTGAGGAGATCACAGCCTGGAGAACATCAGCTCCTGAGGAGATCACAGCCTGGAGAACATCAGCTCCTTTAGAGATCACAGCCTGGAGAACATCAGCTCCTGAGGAGATCACAGTCTGGAGAACATCAGCTCCTGGAGAGATCACAGTCTGGAGAACATCAGCTCCTTTAGAGATCACAGCCTGGAGAACATCAGCTCCTTTAGAGATCACAGTCTGGAGAACATCAGCTCCTGAGGAGATCACAGCCTGGAGAACATCAGCTCCTTTAGAGATCACAGCCTGGAGAACATCAGCTCCTTTAGAGATCACAGTCTGGAGAACATCAGCTCCTTTAGAGATCACAGTCTGGAGAACATCAGCTACTGAGGAGATCACAGCCTGGAGAACATCAGCTCCTTTAGAGATCACAGCCTGGAGAACATCAGCTCCTTTAGAGATCACAGTCTGGAGAACATCAGCTCCTGAGGAGATCACAGTCTGGAGAACATCAGCTCCTTTAGAGATCACAGTCTGGAGAACATCAGCTCCTTTAGAGATCACAGTCTGGAGAACATCAGCTCCTGAGGAGATCACAGCCTGGAGAACATCAGCCCCTGAGGAGATCACAGCCTGGAGAACATCAGCTCCTGAGGAGATCACAGCCTGGAGAACATCAGCTCCTGAGGAGATCACAGTCTGGAGAACATCAGCTCCTGAGGAGATCACAGCCTGGAGAACATCAGCTCCTTTAGAGATCACAGTCTGGAGAACATCAGCTCCTGAGGAGATCACAGCCTGGAGAACATCAGCTCCTTTAGAGATCACAGTCTGGAGAACATCAGCTCCTGAGGAGATCACAGCCTGGAGAACATCAGCTCCTGGAGAGATCACAGCCTGGAGAACATCAGCTCCTTTAGAGATCACAGTCTGGAGAACATCAGCTCCTGAGGAGATCACAGTCTGGAGAACATCAGCCCCTGGAGAGATCACAGTCTGGAGAACATCAGCCCATGAGGAGATCACAGCCTGGAGAACATCAGCTCCTTTAGAGATCACAGTCTGGAGAACATCAGCTCCTGAGGAGATCACAGCCTGGAGAACATCAGCCCCTGAGGAGATCACAGTCTGGAGAACATCAGCTCCTGGAGAGATCACAGTCTGGAGAACATCAGCTCCTTTAGAGATCACAGTCTGGAGAACATCAGCTCCTGAGGAGATCACAGTCTGGAGAACATCAGCTCCTGGAGAGATCACAGTCTGGAGAACATCAGCTCCTTTAGAGATCACAGTCTGGAGAACATCAGCTCCTTTAGAGATCACAGTCTGGAGAACATCAGCTCCTGAGGAGATCACAGTCTGGAGAACATCAGCTCCTGAGGAGATCACAGCCTGGAGAACATCAGCTCCTGAGGAGATCACAGCCTGGAGAACATCAGCTCCTTTAGAGATCACAGCCTGGAGAACATCAGCTCCTGAGGAGATCACAGCCTGGAGAACATCAGCTCCTTTAGAGATCACAGTCTGGAGAACATCAGCTCCTTTAGAGATCACAGCCTGGAGAACATCAGCTCCTGAGGAGATCACAGTCTGGAGAACATCAGCTCCTGAGGAGATCACAGCCTGGAGAACATCAGCTCCTTTAGAGATCACAGTCTGGAGAACATCAGCTCCTTTAGAGATCACAGTCTGGAGAACATCAGCTCCTTTAGAGATCACAGTCTGGAGAACATCAGCTCCTTTAGAGATCACAGCCTGGAGAACATCAGCTCCTTTAGAGATCACAGCCTGGAGAACATCAGCTCCTGAGGAGATCACAGCCTGGAGAACATCAGCTCCTGAGGAGATCACAGCCTGGAGAACATCAGCTCCTGAGGAGATCACAGCCTGGAGAACATCAGCTCCTGAGGAGATCACAGTCTGGAGAACATCAGCTCCTGGAGAGATCACAGTCTGGAGAACATCAGCTCCTTTAGAGATCACAGCCTGGAGAACATCAGCTCCTTTAGAGATCACAGCCTGGAGAACATCAGCTCCTTTAGAGATCACAGTCTGGAGAACATCAGCTCCTTTAGAGATCACAGCCTGGAGAACATCAGCTCCTTTAGAGATCACAGCCTGGAGAACATCAGCTCCTTTAGAGATCACAGTCTGGAGAACATCAGCTCCTTTAGAGATCACAGTCTGGAGAACATCAGCTCCTGAGGAGATCACAGTCTGGAGAACATCACCCCCTGAGGAGATCACAGCCTGGAGAACATCAGCTCCTGAGGAGATCACAGTCTGGAGAACATCAGCTCCTTTAGAGATCACAGCCTGGAGAACATCAGCTCCTGAGGAGATCACAGTCTGGAGAACATCAGCTCCTTTAGAGATCACAGCCTGGAGAACATCAGCTCCTGAGGAGATCACAGCCTGGAGAACATCAGCTCCTTTAGAGATCACAGCCTGGAGAACATCAGCTCCTGCTCTCCATTTGTGTCACAATTCCCAGCAATATTTTTCAAGTCCTGATAGAGCCCAGGGACTTTGCAGCAAAGTCAGGGGAGGACAATTCTCATTTTGGGTGGAATTTTCACCTCCCCTGAACGTTTTGACCAAAAAGGCCCTGGCACAGCTTGCCCAGAGCAGCTGTGGCTGCCCCACCCCTGGAAGTGTCCAAGGCCAGGCTGGAGCTGCTCCAGTGGAAGGTGTCCCTGCCCGTGGTGCTTTTCAAGGTCACTTCAAAGCCAAACCATTCCAGGTTCTCTGAAAAGACTCCATGGATTTCCTGGATTTCCTGGATTTCCTGGATTTCCTGGATTTCCTGGATTTCCTGGATTTCCTGGATTTCCTGGATTGACTGGATTTCCTGGATTTACTGGATTGACTGGATTGACTGGATTGACTGGATTCACTGGATTGACTGGATTTCCTGGATTTCCTGGATTTCCTGGATTGACTGGATTTACTGGATTGACTGGATTTCCTGGATCTCATGGATTTCCTGGATTTCCTGGATTTACTGGATTTCCTGGATTTCCTGGATTTACTGGATTGACTGGATTCACTGGATTTCCTGGATTTCCTGGATTTCCTGGATTGACTGGATTTCCTGGATTTCCTGGATTTCCTGGATTTCCTGGATTTCCTGGATTGACTGGATTGACTGGATTTCCTGGATTGACTGGATTTCCTGGATTTCCTGGATTTCCTGGATTTCCTGGATTGACTGGATTTCCTGGATTTCCTGGATTTCCTGGATTTCCTGGATTTCCTGGATTGACTGGATTGACTGGATTTCCTGGATTGACTGGATTTCCTGGATTGACTGGATTTCCTGGATTTCCTGGATTGACTGGATTTACTGGATTGACTGGATTTCCTGGATTTCCTGGATTTCCTGGATTTCCTGGATTTCCTGGATTGACTGGATTTACTGGATTTACTGGATTTCCTGGATTGACTGGATTTCCTGGATTTCCTGGATTTCCTGGATTTCCTGGATTTACTGGATTTCCTGGATTTCCTGGATTGACTGGATTTCCTGGATTTCCTGGATTTCCTGGATTTCCTGGATTTCCTGGATTGACTGGATTTCCTGGATTTCCTGGATTGACTGGATTTCCTGGATTTCCTGGATTTCCTGGATTGACTGGATTGACTGGATTTCCTGGATTGACTGGATTTCCTGGATTTCCTGGATTTCCTGGATTTCCTGGATTTCCTGGATTTCCTGGATTGACTGGATTTCCTGGATTTCCTGGATTTCCTGGATTTCCTGAATTTCCTGGATTTCCTGGATTTCCTTGATTTCCTGGATTTACTGGATTGACTGGATTTCCTGGATTTACTGGATTTCCTGGATTTACTGGATTGACTGGATTTCCTGGATTTCCTGGATTTCCTGGATTGACTGGATTGACTGGATTTCCTGAATTTCCTGAATTTCCTGGATTTCCTGGATTTCCTGGATTTCCTGGATTTCCTGGATTTCCTGGATTTCCTGGATTTCCTGGATTGACTGGATTTCCTGGATTTCCTGGATTTCCTGGATTTACTGGATTGACTGGATTGACTGGATTTCCTGGATTTCCTGGATTGACTGGATTTCCTGGATTTCCTGGATTGACTGGATTTCCTGGATTTCCTGCATTGACTGGATTTCCTGGATTTCCTGGATTTCCTAGATTTCCTGGATTTCCTGGATTTCCTGGATTTCCTGGATTGACTGGATTGACTGGATTTCCTGGATTTCCTGGATTTCCTGGATTTCCTGGATTTACCGGATTGACTGGATTTCCTGGATTTCCTGGATTTCCTGGATTTCCTGGATTGACTGGATTGACTGGATTTCCTGGATTGACTGGATTTCCTGGATTTCCTGGATTTCCTGGATTGACTGGATTTCCTGGATTTCCTGGATTTCCTGGATTTCCTGGATTGACTGGATTGACTGGATTTCCTGGATTGACTGGATTTCCTGGATTGACTGGATTTCCTGGATTTCCTGGATTTCCTGGATTGACTGGATTGACTGGATTTCCTGGATTTCCTGGATTTCCTGGATTTCCTGGATTGACTGGATTTCCTGGATTTCCTGGATTTCCTGGATTTCCTGGATTGACTGGATTTCCTGGATTTCCTGGATTCCCTGGATTTCCTGGCACCAGGCCAAGAGAAGGGACACAGCTCCTGGAACACCAAAGCCCATCTGTCCTTGCCCAAGTACAAACTTGGTGGCCTTGCTCTAAATTTAACTCACTGATATTCCCCACATGGATCCTCTTTACAAGCAGCACCAGCACACAAAAAATATCATAAAAAAGCGACATTAAAAATAAACAAAAAGACAAAGCAAAACATAACTGTGCAAATAAATACCCTTTGCAATTTGGATGCTTTATGGGGAGGGAAACACTCTGAATCGCTAATCCAAGCAGTTCCATTGCCAAGGAAATGTCGCATAAAGGCAGAAGAATCATAGCATAGATGAGGGAGATAAAAAAGGACAAGACAATGGAATCAGATGTGACAGATGCAGCCCAGTTCCACACAACAGCCACAGCCAGCGGGGATTTGTTTGGGATGTGCCCCTTGCTCCTTCCCAACCTTCTCCTCTCCTTCCAATATTCATTCCTGGCTTCATCTGAAGGGAAAATAAATCACATTTCAAAACTCTCTGGAGGTGTCCAAACCGTTCATGAGAAGAGCACTGAGAGCTGGGGGGAACTGGGAACATCCGAAAATCACCGAATCCCAGAGGGGTTTGGGTTGGAGGAGACCTTAAAGATCGTCCCATTCCACCCTGCAGGGACACCTGGAGTTTGGGTTTTGCTGGCCTGGAAGCCAGGAGCGTTTGGAACAGGAGGGATCTGCCCAGGGCTGCTCTGGGCTCGTGGCAAGGAGCAGGACATGGCCAATGCCAGCTCTGCCACGGTTCCCTGTCACCATCAGTGGTGGCCACTCGAGGTCCCCAGCCCCTGGGAGGTGTCTGGGGACAGGCTGGAGCTGAGTGTGGCTCTCAGCCGTTCCCTTGGGGTCCCATCTGTTTGATGTCCCCGCTGGGGGATGGCCTGTGAGACCCCAGGGCTGGCAGTGGGGTGACTGTCACCTGTGGTGGGTGATTTCTGTGTCCCTGACACCCAGCACAGCCTCTGGAACGGATCCAGGCCCTGTGTCCTCCCCAGGGGAGGGAATTCCAGCTGCCTGGAGTTTCTGGTTTGGTTTTTGTCCTGCTTGAAGCTCTGCCCTGGGGATCTGGCTCTGTCTGCCTGACACTGGTGCCACATTCCTGCATTTAATGAAGGCTCTCAGTGCATGTCCAGCTGCCCTTGGTCTTCCTCCCTGACAACAGCCCAGCCTGAGCTCCCAGCCTCTCCATCCATTCCCTTTCCAATCTCCTCTCTGTTCTGCTGCTGCTGCTGCATTCCCTGGGATTGCAGAGCCTCTCCTCGTAAAACCCCTGCCTTGGCAGCCAAAGCTCAGCTTCATCACCAGCACCACATCATCGTCATCATCATCATCATCATCATCATCATCATCATCATCACACTGTGAGCCCCAGAGCTGCTGATCCTCAG
The DNA here is from genome assembly GCF_030490865.1 of Poecile atricapillus. NCBI lineage: Eukaryota > Metazoa > Chordata > Aves > Passeriformes > Paridae > Poecile > Poecile atricapillus. Next base: position 76,130,815 of record NC_081252.1, read on the forward strand.
ACAGTGTTACAGGATCATGGGATGGTTTGGGTTGAAGGGACCCCAAATCCCCCCAGTGTCACCCCAGCCATGGCAGGGACAGCTCCCCCTGTCCCAGATCCAACCCCAATGTCCAGCCTGGCCTGGGACACTGCCAGGGCCTGCCCCCCTCTCTGGATGAAGAATTTAATTCCCATATCTCACTGAAATATCCCTGCCCAGCTGAATTATCCTGCTCAGGGATCTCTCCTGTCCTTCTCCCCGTACCCCTGGGCTGCCCTGCCAGGGTCAGGTTCTCCTGTGGGATCCAGCAGGGAGCTCCTGGTGTGTCCTGGGGTCAGTGACTGTCACAGAGAGAGCTCCTGGGTCCCATGGGCACCAGCCCACCCTAGGGAATGTTTCCCACTGAGCTCAGCCAAGGCCTTTGAGTCCCTTTAACGTGGGCTGTGTTCACTCAGACGGTGCCAGCTTCCATCAGAGCACTGGCAGTGGGAAATGAAATTCACAGCTCAGAAAACCTGCTGGGAATAACCCCAGTGCTGGCCAGGGCTGCTCTGGGACTCACACAGACACTCCCCAGAAAAAGATGTGACTCCATCATTTGGGTTTCATTTGGCTGCTGAGTGCCTGAAACCCAGACTTGAATTACCCAAACAGAGCATGACCTGGAGCAGAGAACTTCCCTGGAGCAGCATTTGTGTGTGTGTGTGTGTGTGTGCACTGTCACAAGCACCACCAGCCCCTCCTCAACACTCTTAATGTGAGAATCATGATTAAAAGTGATTTAAACCTCCCCAGGTGTGAGGAAACTCCCCGTGCAGGAGGAGGCCCTGGCTGGGACCAGGGATGGAGCCCTTGGACACCTGGAAATGGGGAAGAGGCTCCTTTCCAAACCCAGGGCTGGTGTTTGCACATGGACACAGGCAGAGACAGAGAGCACCCACAGAAAAAGGCTGTTCCAAAGTTGTATTGCACATAAATTTATATTTGGCCACAAGTTCCTTCTGTCCAAACCCTCAGAGGAGCCCTCAGCTGGCAGCAGAGTTTATCAGGAATATCAGGAATATCAGGAATATCAGGAATATCAGGAATATGGCAGCAGTTTATCAGGAATATCAGGAATATCAGGAATATCAGGAATATCAGGAATATCAGGAACATGGCAGCAGAGTTTATCAGGAATATGGCAGCAGAGTTTATCAGGAATATCAGGAATATCAGGAATATCAGGAATATGGCAGCAGGGTTTATCAGGAATATCAGGAATATCAGGAACATAGCAGGAGATTTTATCAGGAATGTCAGGAATATGGCAGCAGTTTATCAGGAATATCAGGAATATCAGGAATATCAGGAATATCAGGAATATGGCAGCAGAGTTTATCAGGAATATCAGGAATATCAGGAATATCAGGAATATCAGGAATATGGCAGCAGTTTATCAGGAATATCAGGAATATCAGGAATATCAGGAATATCAGGAATTTGGCAGCAGAGTTTATCAGGAATATCAGGAATATCAGGAATATCAGGAATATCAGGAATATCAGGAATATCAGGAACATGGCAGCAGAGTTTATCAGGAATATCAGGAATATCAGGAATATCAGGAATATCAGGAATATCAGGAATTTGGCAGCAGAGTTTATCAGGAATATCAGGAACATGGCAGCAGATTTTATCAGGAATATCAGGAATATCAGGAATATCAGGAATTTGGCAGCAGAGTTTATCAGGAATATCAGGAATATCAGGAATTTGGCAGCAGAGTTTATCAGGAATATCAGGAACATAGCAGGAGATTTTATCAGGAATGTCAGGAATATGACAGCAGTTTATCAGGAATATCAGGAATATCAGGAATATCAGGAATATCAGGAATTTGGCAGCAGAGTTTATCAGGAATGTGGCAGCTGTGGCTGTACCCACTTCCAGCACTTCCATGATTGTGCCTCTTTTTTTCCTTCCCTCTCTGTAATTAATTTATGAAAACTCTTGTAATTCTGGAGGAAAGCTGAAAAGTGAGGCCTCAAGCAATTTAAAAATGAGCAGAGTGATGAGCACCCCACGCTCTGGGTCTTTGCAAAAGGACTTTGAGCTGGTGAACTGGGAGAGGATGATGGGTCTCACTTGTGGTTCTGCTGTTGCTGACAGCACCCATTTCCCCAGCACAGGATGTGCCTGGGCCTTGTTTGGTGAGAAGATCTTTCCAGGGAGTGCAGCCCTGCTTTCCACCCTGAGCAGCCTTGTTTGGTGAGAAGATCTTTCCAGGGAGTGCAGCCCTGCTTTCCACCCTGAGCAGCCTTGTTTGGTGAGATCTTTCCAGGGAATGCAGCCCTGCTTTCCACCCTGAGCAGCCTTGTTTGGTGAGAAGATCTTTCCAGGGAATGCAGCCCTGCTTTCCACCCTGAGCAGCCTTGTTTGGTGAGAAGATCTTTCCAGGGAGTGCAGCCCTGCTTTCCACCCTGAGCAGCAGTCTGGAGAGCAGGCAGAGGGAGCAGCAGCATGTCTGGTGTGCAGCTTGGACAGGACACGTGATAATAACTCCTTCCTGCAATTAGAGCAGCACCTTAATGAGAGCAGGAGGAGAGCTGGGGCAGAGGCAGGAACCAGCTGCCACCAACCCTGGTGAGCAATGACCCCTGTCCTGCACAGCATCCACCTGCAGCGAGTGAGGAAATGCAGAGAAAACCCAAGAGGAACCCGGAGAGGTCTCCTGAGCACACAAAGATGCAAAGCCAGATGTTGTCCCTCATTTCCATAATTGGGGAGTGAGCACCGAGCTTTTAAATCCCCTTTGCTGAGCCCACTGTGCCTCCCACGGAGCCTTTAGAGGCAGATTGTGAAAAGAGCTCAGGTCTTTATGGAAGAGCAGCCCACCAGCACAATTAAATCTGTGCTGGTCACTTTTCAGTCTCCATGGGCAGGAAAATGCTTGAAAATGTCACAGCAGAAATCAGCCCTCGGTGTTGTTCCTGTGGCCCGAGGAGGAGGAGGAGGAGGAGGAGGAGGAGGAGGAGGAGGAGGGCTGAGCAGAGGGTGGGGAGCTGCAGAACTGAGCTGTTGGTATTGCAGCAGAGGACAAACCGAGCTGGGGATATTCAGAGGGTGATGGGGACAGTGCTGCTGTGTGGGCAGCCCCCTCCTCCCGTGTTCAATGCCCCAGGGCAGCCCTGCTGCCCCTCCTGCCTCTCGTCCCTCCAAAGGGACGGGCTGGGACACGCTGGGACACCCCTGCCAAAGGCTGCTCTGCGCCTCCAGGGGCTCCCCCAGCCCTGCAGGGTGGCCACTGTCACCTCCCAGCCCTGCAGGGTGGCCACTGTCACCTCCCAGCCCTGCAGGGTGGCCACTGTCACCTGTCTGCCACTGTCACTGTGGCCACTGTCCCCTCCCAGCCCTGCAGGGTGGCCACTGTCACCTCCCAGCCCTGCAGGGTGGCCACTGTCCCCTCCCTGCTGCAGGTGGCCCAGGGGACACAGGCTCTCCCCTCGCTGGGTCTGCCTTGGCCTCCCCAGTTCCTCCCCTGCTGATGTGGGGCTGATCTTTGAGGGTCACGGAGCCACAAAACCCCCCAGGGCTTCGGCTCGGGAGGGTCTGAAAACCCAACCAGTGCCAAGCCCTGCCTGGCTGGGGGCTCCTCCCGCAGCCCTGGTGCCCTTCCACCCAAACTATTGGGATTTTATAATTGTCACCTGCCCTTCCACCCAAACTATTGGGATTTTATAATGGTCACCTGCCCTTCCACCCCAAACTATTGGGATTTTATAATGGTCACCTGCCCTTCCACCCCAAACTATTGGGATTTTATAATTGTCACCTGCCCTTCCACCCCAAACTATTGGGATTTTATAATGGTCACCTGCCCTTCCACCCCAAACTATTGGGATTTTATAATGGTCACCTGCCCTGGCACACCTGGCTCTGTCCTGGCACCTCTGGCTGTGCCCTGGCACCTCTGGCTGTGCCCAGCCAGGAGTGAGGAGCTGATGCCAGCCCCGTGTGGAGCAGGGAGGGCTCTGTGCCCCCCCAGGCTCGGCTGTGGCTTGGGCTGAGCTCCCTGCAGGACTGGGAGGCTTTTGTGACTCAACTGCTGCAGCCTGTGGCCACCACCCAGGGCACCTCCTGGTGCAGCCTGTGGCCACCACCCAGGGCACCTCATGGTGCAGCCTGTGGCCACCACCCTGGGCATTTCATGGTGCAGCCTGTGGCCACCACCCAGGCACCTCATGGTGCAGCCTGTGGCCACCACCCTGGCACCTCATGGTGCAGCCTGTGGCCATCACCCTGGGCATTTCATGGTGCAGCCTGTGGCCACCACCCTGGCACCTCATGGTGCAGCCTGTGGCCACCACCCTGGGCATTTCATGGTGCAGCCTGTGGCCACCACCCTGGGCATTTCATGGTGCAGCCTGTGGCCATCACCCTGGCACCTCCTGGTGCAGCCTGTGGCCACCACCCTGGCACCTCCTGGTGCAGCCTGTGGCCACCACCCTGGCACCTCATGGTGCAGCCTGTGGCCACCACCCTGGGCATTTCATGGTGCAGCCTGTGGCCACCACCCTGGGCATTTCATGGTGCAGCCTGTGGCCACCACCCTGGCACCTCCTGGTGCAGCCTGTGGCCATCACCCTGGGCATTTCATGGTGCAGCCTGTGGCCACCACCCTGGGCATTTCATGGTGCAGCCTGTGGCCATCACCCTGGCACCTCCTGGTGCAGCTGCCTGTGTGTGACATCCCCAGTGGCAGCAGGAAATGCAGATGGAAATGAAGCAATTCCTGCAGAATGCCGGTGTCGGCAGGCTGCACACGCCGCTCGCTTCGAGGCAGAGCGGGGAGAAGGGTGAATTGCACATGACAGAAGTTGTCACTTAGAGCAGGATTCATTTGTCCACACTTGGATTAATCTGACCCACTTCCAGCTGTCTGCTCGCGGAGGGACCATGGCAGTGAAAGGGAGCTGTAAATAGCTGCAGTTATCAGAGCTGCCAGACAGGGAGGGGTGGGAGGAGAACACAACCAGGGCCGTGTTTCACATCACAGGGACCTGCAGAGGCTCCTGGCAGAGCAGCTCCCTCCTGGCTCCGTGTTCCTTTGTGTCCCCGTGGATGCTCATCCACCCGCCTTCCCACAGGATCCCAGGGGGGTTTGGGTTGGAAAGGACCATAAAGACAATTTAATTCTGTTATAGATACATTTTATATTGTTGGCTTTTTGCAAATATTAAAATGAATGTTATGTGTATAAGAATGGAAATTTTTGTTGTATTGATATAGTGTCCTTTATTTCTGTTATTGATGAAACTTAGAAATAGTTGTATAATACATATAGGTTAGGCTATGGCATAGCATTAAAACAAAAACTGCTTTTGTTTGTGTAACCCAAAGACTGAAAAAGAAAGCTGGAGATCTTTTTTCCTTTTGTAAACTCTCTTATCCAGATGAAGACAGCAGTGACCAGAACTCTGGGGGAGGAATTTATTGCATTTCTGGTATCAGGGAATGTAAATCTCGATGGCACCAAGAGGATTGATCTATTGGGAAGGGGACAAGAGAAAACTGAACAGAAGAACCCCAAAGATCCTAAGAAGAATGTCTGAATATGTGTGAGAATTTATGGATATGTGTGAGAATTTATGGATAAATTCTCAGCAGGGTTCTGTTTTTAAGGGACAATCCTTTGTCAGTGAGGTGAATGCAGAGACACCTGGCCCTGTCTGGATACTTTACTTTATTTTTTTCTCCTAATTGTTTTTTTTATTAAACATTTAAATTCTATAAAAATTATGTGAACCTCGTTTTTCATAATTCCACCCCAGCCATGGCAGGGACAGCTCCCCTGTCCCAGGAGCTCCAGCCCCAGTGTCCAGCCTGGCCTTGGGCACTGCCAGGGATCCAGGGGCAGCCCCAGCTGCTCTGGGAATTCCATCCCAGCCCCTGCCCACCCTGCCAGGAACAATTCCTGCCCAAAATCCAATTCATCTGCCAGAAAAAGCGAGACTCTGGGAAAGCCGAGTTTCTGTGTCTGGAGGAGCTCCCAAGGCAGTGAAATCCCTGCAGGAGCTGCAGCTCAGTCCTTCAGCAGCATCGGGCTGCAGCTCAGAGCTGCTAACTCGGGATGACACCAATTGTCAGCTCCCATCAGGATGAGGGTCAAGGCTTTATCAGGCGAATTGGCGCTGTTGTTGCTGCCCTAATGTTGTTTTAAGTGACTCCTTCTGCATTACAGGGAGAGCTGTGAAGGACAGGGGCTCGCTGGGCTCCTGTGATGGGTTGGCACTCAGCTTCTGACTGGCTGCTCCCAAAAATCCCCTTCTCACGAGGAGAGCTCCCTCCTGTAGGAATCCTGTCCTGAGGAGTAACCTCTTCTCGTGGTTATTCATTTCCTTTCAGGGGACAGGGTGTTTAAAACTTACTGAACTGCTGCTTCTCTCACAGGCTCTGGGGCTCTGCCAGCTGAGGAAGATGAGGTTCCCCCTGTGCTGGGCAGAGCTGGGCTCTGATCGAGGGCTGGGAACTCTTCTCTGACTTCTGAAGGCTTTGCTTGGCCTGGAACTCAGTGAGAGTCTCTCTGTTCCCTTGGAGGGACGGAGGGAGGGCAGCACCCAGGGATCTGCTCAACTGGAGAACCTCAGCTGGAGAACCTCAATTGGAGAACCTCAAATGGAGAACCTCAAATGGAGAACCTCACCTCAGCTGGGGAACCTCAACTGGGGAACCTCAACTGGGGAACCTCAAATGGAGAACCTCAAATGGAGAACCTCAACTGGAGAACCTCAACTGGAGAACCTCAAATGGAGAACCTCAAATGGAGAACCTCAAATGGAGAACCTCAACTGGAGAACCTCAACTGGGGAACCTCAACTGGAGAACCTCAAATGGAGAACCTCAAATGGAGAACCTCAACTGGAGAACCTGAACTGGAGAACCTGAACTGGAGAACCTCAACTGGAGAACCTCAAATGGAGAACCTCAAATGGAGAACCTCAACTGGGGAACCTCAACTGGGGAACCTCAACTGGAGAACCTCAACTGGGGAACCTCAGCTGGAGAACCTCAACTGGAGAACCTCAACTGGGGAACCTCAACTGGAGAACCTCAAATGGAGAACCTCAAATGGAGAACCTCAACTGGGGAACCTCACCACAACTGGGGAACCTCAACTGGGGAACCTCTGGATTCTGCTGGAGCAAACCCCTCCTGATTGCAGCCATTCCTGGCTGGAAATGCAGCTCCTGCATCCCAGACATGCCTCCTGCACCCCAGACATGCATCCTGTATCCCAGACATGCATCCTGCATCCCAGACATGCATCCTGTATCCCACACATGCATCCTGCATCCCAGACATGCATCCTGTATCCCACACATGCATCCTGCATCCCAGACATGCATCCTCTATCCCACACATGCATCCTGCATCCCAGGCATGCATCCTGCATCCCAGGCATGCATCCTGCATCCCAGACATGCATCCCAGACATGCATCCTGTATCCCACACATGCATCCTGCATCCCAGACATGCATCCTGCATCCCAGACATGCATCCTGCATCCCAGACATGCATCCTGCACCCCAGACATGCATCCTGTATCCCACACATGCATCCTGCATCCCAGACATGCATCCTGCACCCCAGACATGCATCCTGCATCCCAGACATGCATCCCAGACATGCATCCTGCACCCCAGACATGCATCCTGTATCCCACACATGCATCCTGTATCCCAGGCATGCATCCTGCATCCCAGACATGCATCCCAGACATGCATCCTGTATCCCACACATGCATCCTGCATCCCAGACATGCATCCTGCATCCCACACATGCATCCTGCACCCCAGACATGCATCCCAGACATGCACCTCCTGCATCCCTCCCCTCATCTCCTGCTCAGCAGGGTCACGCTGCCTCCACCCCAGCTCTCCAGAGCCACCATGGATTAACGGGGCTGCGTCCTGCTCTCCTTCCTGGGAGCTTCCACAGCTGAGAGAGGCAGGAATCACTGCTGGAAATGCAGGAATCACTGCTGGAAATGCAGGAATCACTGCTGGAAATGCAGGAATCACTGCTGGAAATGCAGGAATCACTGCTGGAAATGCAGGAATCACTGCTGGAAATGCAGGAATCACTGCTGGAAATGCAGGAATCACTGCTGGAAATGCAGGAATCACTGCTGGAAAAGCAGGAATCACTGCTGGAAATGCAGGAATCACTGCTGGAAAGGGAGGAATCACTGCTGGAAAGAGGAATCACTGCTGGAAAATCAGGAATCACTGCTGGACAATCAGGAATCACTCCTGGAAAGGCAGGAATCACTGCTGGAAAGGGAGGAATCACTGCTGGAAAATCAGGAATCACTGCTGGAAAATCAGGAATCACTGCTGGAAAAGCAGGAATCACTGCTGGAAAAGCAGGAATCACTGCTGGAAAATAAAGAATCACTGCTGGAAAATAAAGAATCACTGCTGGAAAATCAGGAATCTGCTGGAAAATCAGGAATCTGCTGGAAAATCAGGAATCTGCTGGAAAATCAGGAATCACTCCTGGAAAAGCAGGAATCACTGCTGGAAAAGCAGGACTCACTGCTGGAAAAGCAGGAATCACTGCTGGAAAAGCAGGAATCACTGCTGGAAAATCAGGAATCTGCTGGACAATCAGGAATCACTGCTGGAAAAGCAGGAATCACTGCTGGACAAGCAGGAATCACTGCTGGAAAGGCAGGAATCACTGCTGGAAAAGCAGGAATCACTGGTGGAAATGCAGGAATCACTGCTGGAAAAGCAGGAATCACTGCTGGAAAAGCAGGAATCACTCCTGGAAATGCAGGAATCACTGCTGGAAAAGCAGGAATCACTGCTGGAAAAGCAGGAATCACTCCTGGAAATGCAGGAATCACTGCTGGAAAGAGGAATCACTGCTGGAAATGCAGGAATCACTGCTGGAAAAGCAGGAATCACTGCTGGAAAAGCAGGAATCAGTGGTGGAAAAGCAGGAATCACTGCTGGAAAATCAGGAATCACTGCTGGAAAAGCAGGAATCACTGCTGGAAAAGCAGGAATCACTGCTGGAAATGCAGGAATCACTGCTGGAAAATCAGGAATCTGTTGGAAAATCAGGAATCACTGGTGGAAAAGCAGGAATCACTGGTGGAAAAGCAGGAATCACTGCTGGACAATCAGGAATCACTGCTGGAAAATCAGAAATCACTGCTGGAAAAGCAGGAATCACTGCTGGAAAGGAAAGGCAGGAATCACTGCTGGAAAGGAAATGCAGGAATCACTGCTGGAAAAGCAGGAATCACTGCTGGACAATCAGGAATCAGTGCTGGAAAAGCAGGAATCACTGCTGGAAAAGCAGGAATCACTGCTGGAAATGCAGGAATCACTGCTGGACAATCAGGAATCACTGCTGGACAATCAGGAATCACTGCTGGACAAGCAGGAATCACTGCTGGAAAATCAGGAATCACTGCTGGAAAATCAGGAATCACTGCTGGAAAGGCAGGAATCTGCTGGAAAAGCAGGAATCACTGCTGGACAAGCAGGAATCTGCTGGACAATCAGGAATCATTCAGGAAAGCAGCCCAGCCGCTCCATCCCTGCCTCTCCTGAGCGTGGCTGCTGCAGCCCTCGGTGCTGAGATGGGAAGTGCAGCCAGATTGTTTCTGACAGGAGCAGTTTTTCCTCTCTGCTCCCATTCCAGATTCCCTTTTCCCTGGCATTTGGCCATCTGGGAGAGTTCTCCTGGCTCCCAGCCCCGGCGTGGGAGCTGCTGAGTGTCGGGCTGCCGAATCCTCCGGAGCTGGAAATGCTCGTGCAGATGGATTAGAGGATGTTCCCATTAAAATCCTGCCTGCCTTTCCACTCTGCGGCACAAATAACGGTGCTGGGAGTGTCAGGATGATGAAGGCTCAGCAGAAATATCCACCAGGCCTTGGCACAACTCTTATCCTTGTTCAGCAGAGCAGGCAGCCCCTCTGATGTGCACAACTGGAAGCTGAATCCCAGAATCCCAGAATCCCAGGATGGTCTGGGTTGGAAGGGCTAAAGCCTACCCAGAGCCACCTGTGAAAAATGAGGTTCACATCATTTTTATAGAATTTAAAAGTTTAATAAAAAAAAACAATTAGGAGAAAAAAATTAAGTATAAAGATAGGGCCGGGTGTCTCTGCATTCACCTCACTGACAAAGGATTGTCCCTTAAAAACAGAACCCTGCTACAGATCCAGAAATTCTCACACATATCCAGAAATTCTCACACAAATCCATAAATTCTCATCCATACCCATAAATTCTCACACATATTCAGACATTCTTCTGAGGATCTTTGGGGTTCTTCTGTTCAGTTTTCTCTTGCCCCCTTCCCAATAGATCAATCCTCTTGGTGCCGTCGAGATTTACATTCCCTGATACCAGAAATGCAATAAATTCCTCCCCCAGGGCTCTGGTCACTGCTGTCTTCATCTGGATAAGAGAGTTTACAAATGCAGGAGCTCTCCAGCTATTTTTTTTTTCTCCTCAATCTTTGGGTTACACAAACAAAAGCAGTTTTTGTTTTAATACTCTGCCATAGCCTAACATATATGTATTATACCACTATTTCTAAATTTCATCAGTAACAGAAATAAAGAAAACTATATCAATACAACAAAATTTCCCATTCTTATACACATAACATTCATTTTAATATTTGCAAAAAGCCAACAATATAAAATGTATCTATAACACACCCAATATAAAATGTATCTATAACACACCCAATATAAAATGTATCTATAACACACCCAATATAAAATGTATCTATAACACACCCAATATAAAATGTATCTATAACACACCCAATATAAAATGTATCTATAACACACCCCTGCCCTGGCAGGGACCCCTCCACCACCCCAGGGTGCCCCAAACCCCGTCCAGCCCGGCCTGGGACAGGGATGGGGCAGCCCCAGCTCCCGGGTACCAGAGCAGGGAAACGCTGCAGGAAGCTGGGATGAGACAAAAACCAGGGAATGGGGGCAGAAAAGCAGCAGCAGCTTTGAGAGCCACACTTCTGGATGCAGAGTGTGGGAGAAGCCAAAGCAGGAGGATTTAGGAGCTGGCCTGAAGGCAGGGATGGCAGAACAGGCTGAGAACAGCCCCAGAGTGACACAAGGACAGAGGTGACCGGCCCTGGAGGAAATCCCGCTCCCAGCAGCGGCTGCTGGCAGGGTTTGGGCAGAGCAGGGACACCCACACCCTCCTCGGGTCCCTGTGCACCTCCCAGCTGGCCACAAACCCCATCCCAGCCTGGGCACACCTGGCCACAAACCCCATCCCAGTCTGGGCACACCTGGCCACAAACCCCATCCCAGCCTGGGCACACCTGGCTCCCAGTTCATCCCAGCCTGGGCACACCTGGCTCCCAGTTCATCCCAGTCTGGGCACACCTGGCTCCCAATTCATCCCAGTCTGGGCACACCTGGCCACAAACCCCATCCCAGCCTGGGCACACCTGGCCACAAACCCCATCCCAGCCTGGGCACACCTGGCTCCCAGTTCATCCCAGTCTGGGCACACCTGGCTCCCAGTTCATCCCAGCCTGGGCACACCTGGCCACAAACCCCATCCCAGCCTGGGCACACCTGGCTCCCAGTTCATCCCAGCCTGGGCACACCTGGCCACAAACCCCATCCCAGTCTGGGCACACCTGGCTCCCAGTTCATCCCAGTCTGGGCACACCTGGCTCCCAGTTCATCCCAGCCTGGGCACACCTGGCTCCCAGTTCATCCCAGCCTGGGCACACCTGGCCACAAACCCCATCCCAGCCTGGGCACACCTGGCCACAAACCCCATCCCAGCCTGGGCACACCTGGCTCCCAGTTCATCCCAGCCTGGGCACACCTGGCCACAAACCCCATCCCAGCCTGGGCACACCTGGCTCCCCAGTTCATCCCATCCTGGGCACACCTGGCCACAAACCCCATCCCAGCCTGGGCACACCTGGCTCCCAGTTCATCCCAGCCTGGGCACACCTGGCCACAAACCCCATCCCAGCCTGGGCACACCTGGCTCCCAGTTCATCCCAGTCTGGGCACACCTGGCTCCCCAGTTCATCCCAGTCTGGGCACACCTGGCTCCCATTCCTCACCCCATCCCAGCCTGGGCACACCTGGCTCCCAGTTCATCTGATCTGCTGTGTCCTGTCCTGCAGGGTGATCTCCTGGTCCCAGGATCTGCTGTGTCCTGCCCTGCAGGGTGATCTTCTGGTCCCAGGATCTGCTGTGTCCTGTCCTGCAGGGTGATCTGGTCCCAGGATCTGCTGTGTCCTGCCCTGCAGGGTGATCTGGTCCCAGGATCTGCTGTGTCCCACCCTGGAGTGACCTGACCATGCCAGCATCACAGGAAGAGCACAAAGTCTCCCTGTGGAGGTCCCAGCACCAGAAATCTCCCTGAGCTGGGTCTCAGCAGGGTGGAGGCCAAAGGAGTGGAGGGTCCTGGGATGTTCCTTGGTAATGTTATAGATACATTTTATATTGTTGGCTTTTTGCAAATATTAAAATGAATGTTATGTGTATAAGAATGAGAAATTTTGTTGTATTAATATAGTTTTCTTTATTTCTGTTATTGATGAAATTTAGAAATAGTTGTATAATACATATAGGTTAGGCTATGGCAGAGTATTAAAATAAAAACTGCTTTTGTTTGTATAACCCAAAGACTGAGGAGAAAAAAAATAGCCAGAAAACTCCTGCATTTGTAAACTCTCTTATCCAGATGAAGACAGCAGTGACCAGAGCCCTGGGGGAGGAATTTATTGCATTTCTGGTATCAGGGAATGTAAATCTCAATGGCACCAAGAGGATTGATCTATTGGGAAGGGGACAAGAGAAAACTGAACAGAAGAACCCCAAAGATCCACAGAAGAATGTCTGAATATGTGTGAGAATTTATGGGTATGGATGAGAATTTATGGGTATGGATGAGAATTTCTGGATATGGATGAGAATTTCTGGATATGTGTGAGAATTTCTGGATCTGTAGCAGGGTTCTGTTTTTAAGGGACAATCCTTTGTCAGTGAGGTGAATGCAGAGACACCCGGCCCTATCTTTATACTTTATTTTTTTTCTCCTAATTGTTTTTTTTTATTCAACTTTTAAATTCTATAAAAATGATGTGAAGCTGGTTTTTCACAGGAAGAAGTGAGGGCTGGGAAATTCACGGCCACAGCTGCTCTGGGAGGTCACCAGGGACTGGATGGTGCCCAGGACAGGATTTGTCCTGCTGCTGCCAAATTCTCCCAGAACCTACAGGAAAATGCTGGGGGGGAATATTTATTTCAATATTTCCTGCTCAGAGCAAAATCCTTTTGCCATTGCTGCAAGGATTGTAAGAGAGAAGTGGAAAATCTCTCCATCTGTCCAGCCAAATCTCTGATCTGCCTCTCCTTCCTGCGCTGACAGGGATTGCAGGGGATATTTGTGACTCTGGCCTCAGAACACCTCGGTGATCTGGGGCTGTTTCTCCTTTTGGATGAAGGGAGAGAAGGCCTGGGGTGAGGAAGGGCTGGATCTCCACCAGCCCCTTTGAAGCTCTGTCTCCTCATGTCACAGCAGGACTTGCCAGATGCCTCGTGGTCAGGAACAAATCTGGCTCTTTTTTTTTTTTCTGGTGTTTCTAACAGGAACTGAGCTCTTTGAAATCTCTGGCCTGATAAAACTTGCTAAAAAATCACATGGGCAGCTTGAGACAGAGCCATGGTTTTTAACTCTTTCCCAAATCCCGTCGCTGAGGAGAGGAAAATTCTCTGTCTGGGAAGATTTGCCCGACTGAAATGAGCAGGGAAACGGGTCCTGTCCCAGCAGGGAAAGGGAATTGGGAAAGGTTCCACCTGCTGCTGAGCCACCTCACATTCCCCAGCTGGTGAGGGACGTGTCACAGAACCATGGAATGGGCTGGAAGGGACCCCAAACTCCATCCAGAGCCAATCCCCCTGCCCTGGGCAGGGACACTCCCCCTGGGAAGGGTTTAATGGAGCCAGGCTGAGCCATCCCAGCCTGAGCTCAGCTCTCCCCAAGGTGCTGGTGTCCCTCCAGTGCCTGGGGGCAGCCTGCAGCAGTTTAAAGGGATTTCCTGAGTTTATTCCTGAGGTTCAGGTGCCAACATTTGATCTGTGAGCCCTTGCTTTGGAGCTGATTTTCCTTTAAATCTTGGAGCTTCTTAAAGTCAAGAAGAAAAGAAGGGCACCAACGTTTCAGGTGGTAAAAAAGATGGATTCTGGTCATTGTATTCTGCTGGATTGCCATGGATTCTGGAGTGGGAAATAAAGAACATTTCCCAGCCCTGGAAGTGTCCAAGGCCAGGCTGGACAGGGCTTGGAGCAGCCTGGGACAGTGGGAGGTGCTCCTGACCATGAGAGGGGTGGCACCACATGGGCTTGGAGGTCCCTTCCCACCCAACCATTCCATGATTCCATGATTCCATGATTCCATGATTCCATGATTCCATGATCCCATTATTCCATGAAGGATCCCTGGCTGGCAGCCTGGGGACCATCCCTGTGTGTGACTGTGCTCAGACAATCTGGGAGCTGTGTTTGAACCATTCCCTGGTGCCCAGATTCCCAGCTCAGCTGGGCCATCCAACACGGGATATTCCTGCCTCAAAACTGCCCCCTCTCCTCTCCATCCAGGGAGAGGCTCTGGCCCACACCCCTTTGAAGGCAGGGAGGTGTCAGATGTGTGCCAAGGACTGGGAACCCTGGAGCCCTTAGGAAAGCAGGGCTCTGGCAGTGCTGCAGGAGGGTCTCATCTGCTGTGTGACAGCTCCATGGAGTGCTGGCACCCGCTGCCACAGCCTGGCTTGGCAGGGAAATGTGATTCTGCAGGAGGTTTAACTGTGCCAGCCTGGGGTGACAGCGACAGGGGTCAAATGGGGAGAAAGATCCTGTGCAGCCCCTTGAACTCTCTGGAAAAGAGGAATTCAGCAGGGGCTGCTCCTCCCTGACTTTGACACGGAGTTTTGTGAGCAGAGGTTTCTGTGGGAGCCAGTCTGGATCTGCACTCCGTGTTCACCACTGGCCACGTCCCCAGGAGCCACATCCACAGGCTTTGGGCACCTCCAGGGATGGGGATTCCAGCACCCTGGACACCCTGTTCCAATCCCTGCCCACCTGAACATGAAGGAACTTTTCTAATATCCAGCCTGAACCATCTCTGGCCGTGGCCCCAGCGTTTGGGGAGGGAGCAGTGGAGCAGGAGCTGGCAGAGGCTCAGAGCCCCAGAGCCTGGGCAGGATCTGGGCTCAGCTCCTGGGCTCTGTCTGAGCTCACAGGATCCCAGAGCCTGGGCAGGACCTGGGCTCTGTCTGTGCCCACAGGATCCCAGAGCCTGGGCAGGATCTGGGCTCTGTCTGTGCCCACAGGATCCCAGAGCTGAGCAGGATCTGGGCTCAGCTCAGGATATCAGACAGGAGATCACAGGATATCCTGCTCACAGGATCCCAGAGCCTGGGCAGGACCTGGGCTCAGCTCAGGATATCAGACAGGAGATCACAGGATATCCTGCTCACGGGGTACCAGAGCCCTTTCCAAGAAGCAGAAGCTGAACAGGAGCTCTGGGGGATAAACGGGCTCTTGTACAAACAATGGATGTTGTAGAGGAAAAGGAAGGTTGGATCACCTCTGCTCCTGGCAGAGCTGCAGGATCCGGGCTGGGATCCACAGGTGGTGACTGGGGAGGGTTGAGGGAAGAGCCAAGGAAACGCTTAAAGGATTGGAAAGCTGTTTACTGCCAGAAGCTCCGGGATCTTGGTGTGTTTAGCTTAACAAAGAGAGGATTAAGCAGAGACTTTCTGGAGAGCAGAAATCGATGCCAGAGGATTTGTGGCCCTGCAGAGGAGGTGCTGCTTTGGGCAGGGAGGGGTTGGATGGAGCAGCAGCTGGGCCCTGCTCTCCAGCTCCGGGGGATTCAAAAGCGGGGATTCTCCTTTGATTCCCTCTGCTGGATCTGAGGTGGGAATTAGTGCACAATTCCAGGGGCCAGGCTGACCACAGGGTCGCAGAAAATGATCCTGATGGATTTTTTTCATGCTCTTCTGAAAAATCTATGAAGTCCCAAAGGCAGCTGATTTTTTGGGGAGGGAGCTGAGAGGGAATTGAATCGGCTCAAAGCTGTTCCAGACAGAGCAGCAGAGCAGAATCAATCACCATAATCAAAGCAGAGCTGCCTGATGACACTGAGGGCTGAACAATGAACATTCACATAAATCCACTGCACTGATTAGGCAGAAAAGCCCAGAGAGTCAATATTCCCATTAACCATCCATCAGAAAGTGCTTCCCAGATTGCACTCCCATTTGGGAATTTCTCCATTTCATAGGCAATTGAAGGTGTTTAGCTGATGATTGCTGTTGGATAACACCACCTCCCTGGGATGTAAAATCACCTGGGGAGGGGGTGTTTGGATAACTGGGGCAGCTCTGCTGGCACTCAGCACTTGGGGCTCATTGCAGGGCCCAGGCTGTGACTCCTCTGTGGGATTTCCCTCATCCTTGGTGGGGCAGGACCCACATGGAGAGGCTCTCTCCTGCCTTCTGGGTGCTTCTGGGACATGGCATTGCCGTCTCTCAGGCTGCTTTTGCTAAGGACAGGTCTCCAGAGCTCTGCAGGGAGGAAGTTTTGCTGTGAGAGATGCAGCAGGGCCAGCTGTGGGGACACTGGAGATGAGGAAGGGGCTGACAGCAGTGGTCAGAGCCATCCCAGCAGGGGCTGAGCCTTCTGCTCAGTGTGCTCAGAGCCAGAGCTGCCAGCTTCTCCTCTCCCCTTCCCTCCGCTGCATCCTGCCATGGTTTAAACACCAAGGATTTAAACAGCCAGAGGAGGAGTCTGATCCAGGACTGAGGGATGTCAGTGTGAACAGAGAGAAGCACCTCAGCACCAGTGAGAGCTCAGCAGGTCACAGCTGTGACCACCAGTGGCCCTGGGGCCACCAGGACCTGCCACATCCCAAGTTCCAGCTCAAGCCCAAAGGCCACAAATGGCAGGAGGATGTGGGATGATGGCAGGAGGATGTGGGATGATGGCAGGAGGATGTGGGATGATGCCAGGAGGATGGGGGATGTTGGGGAGGTTTGTCTAAGAGATCTAATGCAGGTGAAGAGGTGAATGGAAAAACTGGATCAGAAAGAAAAATGGGAAAGGGGAGAAATGGGAACTAGAATAATTGGTAGCACAGAGGGGGGAAGGAGTCAGCACCTGATGTGCTTTGCTTAGCACTCCCATCATGTGCAGTACAGAGCAATCAGCTTTCCTGGAAACTTTGGGTTTTAATCTCTCTGAACCTCGAATCTCCATTTGTAAGTAGGGATAATGTACTCAAAGGACAGGAAGATTAGTTAATTAATGGGTTGTGACATACTCTGATGCTGTGATAATGAGCACTGCTAGGAAATGTGTGATTGAGGTTGTGCTTCAGTGTATTTTATTTAGACCCAAACCTGGGGACAGGAGCAGCCCCTGAAGCAGCAGAGTTTCAGCCCAGCCCGTGCCTCTGTTCAGGGATTTGCATTCTGTGCTTTGGAAATGGATTGGGGTCTGCCACGAAACCACAGCCTGGCACATCTGTGTGGGAGACAGGTTCCCAATTTACAGCAGATACCCTGAAGCTGCTGCCTCTGGGGCTCAGTTCCCAGCAGGATTCGGACAGGCTGTGATTGCTGGGCTGCCTGTGCAGGGCAGGAGCTGGGCTGGATCAGCCCAGTCAGCTCAGGAGATTCCAGAGTTAGCAGAGAACTCCTGGAGACACATCCTGAACAACGGGACATGAAGGCACTGAGGGGGGAACACCTGGGAGGGCTGATCCCATCTGATCCCATCGGATCCCATCTGATCCCATCTGAACCCATCCAGGCTGATCCCATCTGATCCCATCTGAACTCATCTGATCCCATCTGATCCCATCTGATCCCATCGGATCCCATCTGATCCCATCTGAACCCATCCAGGCTGATCCCATCTGATCCCATCTGATCCCACCTGATCCCATCGGATCCCGTCTGATCCCACCTGATCCCATCTGATCCCATCTGAACTCATCTGATCCCATCTGATCCCATCTGAACCCATCCAGGCTGATCCCATCTGATCCCATCTGATCCCACCTGATCCCATCGGATCCCGTCTGATCCCACCTGATCCCACCTGATCCCACCTGATCCCATCTGATCCCATCTGATCCCATCTGATCCCATCTGATCCCATCCAGGCTGATCCCATCTGATCCCATCTGATCCCACCTGATCCCACCTGATCCCATCTGATCCCATCTGATCCCATCTGATCCCATCCAGGCTGATCCCATCTGATCCCATCTGATCCCATCTGATCCCATCTGATCCCATCCGATCCCATCCAGAGCTGCCCAGCTCCTGGGAAGGTGGCAGTGTCTCACCTCGGAGCTGTGTCAGGATATCCACATTTCCACACACAGAGACGAGATTCCCGAGCAGAGACGTGCTGGATTCCCTGATCCCGGGAGCCTGCAGGAATGGGAATGTCCAGGACGTGCTGGATTCCCTGATCCCGGGAGCCTGCAGGAATGGGAATGTCCAGGACAGGAATGGGAATGTCCAGGGCAGGAATGGGAATGTCCAGGACAGGGATGGGAATGTCCAGGACAGGGATCAGGATGCCCTGAATCCAGGAGGCTGCAGGGCTGGGAATGTCCAGGGCAGGAATGGGAATGTCCAGGACAGGAATGGGAATGTCCAGGACAGGGATCAGGATTCCCTGATCCCGGGAGCCTGCAGGAATGGGAATGTTCAGGGCAGGAATGGGAATGTCCAGGACAGGGATCAGGATGCCCTGAACCCGGGAGGCTGCAGGAATGGGAATATCCAGGGCAGGAATGGGAATGTCCAGGACAGGAATGGGAATGTCCAGGGCAGGAATGGGAATGTCCAGGACAGGAATGGGAATGTCCAGGGCAGGAATGGGAATGTCCAGGACAGGGCTGGGAATGTCCAGGACAGGAATGGGAATGTCCAGGACAGGGATCAGGAGCTGAGGCTGAACCTCCAGGGCTCCAGCAGAGTGCCGGGTGATTCAGAGCGAGGATTGATCCCATCCAGCCCCTGTTTTGGGCAGCTGTGGAGGGAAAGGAGAGGAGGCTGAGGAGGAGCTGGACAGGAGCTGCAGGAGCAGCTGTGGAGGGAAAGGAGAGGAGGCTGAGGAGGAGCTGGACAGGAGCTGCAGGAGCAGCTGAGGGGTCTCAGCCTGCGGGGAAGGGCCCGAGCTGGGCTGGGGGGCTCCGGGCACCATCCTTCCCTCGCCTTTCCCAGGGGAAAACAGGGCAGGGATTTCATCAGTAACGTAAATAACAGTTTCATCAATAACAGAAATAAAGAAAACTATATTAACACAACAAAAATTTCCATTCTTATACACATAACATTCATTTTAATATTTGTGAAAAGCCAACAATATAAAATGTATCTGTAACAGGGAACAAAGTGAATAAAGTGGACAAAGTGGACAAAGTGAATAAAGTGAACAAAGTGAATAAAGTGAATAAAGTGAACAGAGGTCCTTGGCCGGTGGCCCTGCCCCAGCTCCCTGCCCCGGGAGCAGCTGCACAGCTCCTGTGGCACAGGACATGGCTGCAGTCCCCTCTTTGCCCATGGACAGACTCTTCACCCGCAGGGATGCTCCAGCCCCGTCCCCCGGGAGCATTTTCCACCTGCAGGGACACCCAGGGGCTGTTCCTGGGGACTGAGCCAGCTCTGGCTGTGGTTCCTGCCCTGCCCCTTCAGCCTCCCCCCAGAATCCAGGATCGGGGGTGTCCGGGGATGCCTCAGGCCGGGATGGAGCAGGAGCTGGGACACAGCCAGGCTTTAAAGCCCCTGAGCTCCTCCGTTCCCTCTGCTCCATTAGCACATCTCCCTCGGACCGCTCCTGGCTGGGCTCTTTGTGCAGCCTTTTCTCCCCTCGACTCTTGTTTTCTCTTGGCTGAGGCTTTTCTTTCACTGACTTTTTAAAGTCAAGTCCCAGAGGCTTGAAAGAAAGTGACTCATCCCCTCAGAAGTCCTGGCAGCTCTTATCTCCTCTTTGGCACCAGCTGGGAGGTGGGAAAGTGGGAAAAGGAATTTAAAAAGGAGAAATCAATACATCTTTTGTATGATTTTCCACAGCTCACCTGTTGTCTGTGCTCTCAGCTGGGGAAGATAAGGTGATTTACTTGGTGGCAACACTTCTGCCCTTTCAGCTCATAAAATCCTTAATTCATTAGCAGAGGTACAACACGAGCAGACCAGCAGGATGGGAGTAGCTCCTCAGGGAGCATTTTAGGCTCTAAGGAAGGAATCTTTCCTCCCACTTTTATACATAAATATGCGTATTTCTATGTGATTTATGTATATATTGTATATATTTTGATGCAATTTTAATTCAGGTATGAGTGCACACACTGACAGAGCTGACTGCTGTGAGGGAGATCATGGTGCTCATGGAGGAGAAGGATGAGATTGGCCATTCCGAGATTTTCCATGAGGGAAAAGCGGGATGGAACAGGAGCTGCCCCAGTGCCCAGAGCGTGTGGGCCCTGGGGAGTTCAGTCCATGGCCCTTTCCTGCAGGATCTGGGGGTGCCCAAGAGCTGGGAGCAACTGGGGGAAAAGAAAAATAATCTCAGAAGTGGTAAATTAAACGAAGGCACGGTTGTGTGGGAAATCTGCTGTGGGGAGAGCAGGAGGAGGGATCTGGGGGCTCTCACTGTGCTGCAGGAAAGGGCTCGGGGCTGGGGCTGCTGGGGACCCTCCCTGAGCCCCAGGGACACCCCAGCCCTGGGACAGTGACACAGGGACACCAGAGCCCAGCTGGGGCTGTTGGGGACCCTCCCTGAGCCCCAGGGACACCCCAGCCCTGGGACAGAGGGACACCAGAGCCCGGCTGGGGCTGCTGGGGACCCTCCCTGAGCCCCGGGGACACCCCAGCCCTGGGACAGTGCCAGAGGGACACCAGAGCCCAGCTGGGGCTGTTGGGGACCCTCCCTGAGCCCCAGGGACACCCCAGCCCTGGGACACAGGGACACCAGAGCCCAGCTGGGGCTGTTGGGGACCATCCCTGAGCTCCAGGGACACCAGAGCCCGGCTGGGGCTGTTGGGGACCCTCCCTGAGCTCCAGGGACACCAGAGCCCAGCTGGGGCTGTTGGGGACCCTCCCTGAGCTCCAGGGACACCAGAGCCCAGCTGGGGCTGTTGGGGACCATCCCTGAGCTCCAGGGACACCCCAGCCTTGGGACAGAGGGACACCAGAGCCCGGCTGGGGCTGTTGGGGACCCTCCCTGAGCTCCAGGGACACCCCAGCCCTGGGACAGTGACACAGGGACACCAGAGCCCGGCTGGGGCTGCCAGCACTGCCAGCTCTGGAACTGCCCGTGTGCCCTGCTCAGGATGGAGCCTGGCCACCCTGGGCTCGGGAATGTCCTGGCTGCTCTGGCTTCCCAAGAAAACCGCCCTGCCAGGCTGGGAAAAGGAGCTGAGAGCTGCCAGCAGTGGAATTTCCAGCCCTCCAGAGCCGGGACGGGCGCTGCCAGGGGCAGGGCTCCCTCAGGAATGGAATGGTTCCTCTCTGGGATGTGCAGGTGGATTCTCAAGGCCCACAGAAGCAGGAGGAGCACAGGATGGAGATGTGGCTCTGCTGCTCAGATGTCGGGACAGCCGCAGTTCCCTGGGAAGCCCTGGCACGGGAGGGGTGCAGTGTCTGGGTCTCACAAATCCCTGAAAGGCACCAGCTGCCCTGCAGCCCCTTCCCCAGGACCATCTTATGGTCTCTTCCAACCCAAACCATTCTGGAACGCTAAAAAAAGCCATAAACGCCCACTCCAAGCCCTACAGAGAGGAGCAGCATCTTCCAAAAGCAATGGCAGGACACTGGGGAAGGTGCAGGAGCTGCTGCTCCCCTGCCCTCCCATCCCTCCTGCCTCTGCCTCCCAGCACAAGGGGAGTCTGCTGGAGCTGGAAATGAGTCCAAGATCCCTGCAGCGTGTGGGGACTGATCTCCCCGGGCAGCACAGGCTCTTTGATGGGTGCAGCCCCCCCGGAGCAGCTCTGGGTCAGCTCTCCACAGGCACAGGGAAAGGTCCCTTCCCAAAGCCCGAGGCAAAGCAATTGAGGGATTCAAGCATTTAAGAGATTTTCTGCAAAGATTTGCACTTCGATTGACCTTTAAAAGGCCAATTCTGATGCCTTTGTAGTTAAAGCTGATCAGTGGGGGACACTGTTAGCACTTATTTATTTTTCCTTTTTTTTTTTTCACCCCACGGTTTCCCAGAATGACTCTTCAAACTCCCCCGTCCCAGCCTCACATGGACAAAGGCAGTCAGGGACTCAGGACCTCACGTTTCCACTCCGTGTGCCAGCAGTGCAGCTCCCTTCCATGAGCTCATCCTGGAGCCGGGATCATTCCTGCCCAGCATCCCCCCATGAGCTCATCCTAGAGCCGGGATCATTCCTGCCCAGCTCCCTTCCATGAGCTCATCCTGGAGCCGGGATCATTCCTGCCCAGCTCCCTTCCATGAGCTCATCCTGGAGCCGGGATCATTCCTGCCCAGCTCCCTTCCATGAGCTCATCCCGGAGCCGGGATCATTCCTGCCCAGCTCCCTTCCATGAGCTCAGCCTAGAGCCGGGATCATTCCTGCCCAACTCCCCTCCATGAGCTCAGCCTGGAGCCGGGATCATTCCTGCCCAGCTCCCCTCCATGAGCTGATCCTGGAGCCGGGATCATTCCTGCCCAGCATCCCCCCATGAGCTCAGCCTGGAGCCGGGATCATTCCTGCCCAGCTCCCTTCCATGAGCTCATCCTGGAGCTGGGATCATTCCTGCCCAGCATCCCTCCACAGCACTGAGCTCATCCTGGAGCCGGGATCATTCCTGCCCAGCTCCCTTCCATGAGCTCATCCTGGAGCCGGGATCATTCCTGCCCAGCATCCCCCCATGAGCTCATCCTGGAGCCGGGATCATTCCTGCCCAGCTCCCCTCCATGAGCTCAGCCTGGAGCCGGGATCATTCCTGCCCAGCTCCCCTCCATGAGCTCATCCCGGAGCCGGGATCATTCCTGCCCAGCTCCCCTCCATGAGCTCAGCCTGGAGCCGGGATCATTCCTGCCCAGCATCCCCCCATGAGCTCAGCCTGGAGCCGGGATCATTCCTGCCCAGCATCCCCCCATGAGCTGATCCTGGAGCCGGGATCATTCCTGCCCAGCATCCCCCCACAGCACTGAGCTCAGCCTGGAGCCGGGATCATTCCTGCCCAGCATCCCCCCACAGCACTGAGCTCAGCCTGGAGCCGGGATCATTCCTGCCCAGCTCCCCTCCACAGCACTGAGCTCAGCCCTGGCTGGAGCACAGGGCTGGAACACAGGGCTGGAGAACAGAGCTGGAGAACAGGGCTGGAGAACAGGGCTGGAGAACAGGGCTGGAACCCCCAGGGCTGGAACCCCGGGGCTGGAACCCCCAAGCTGGAGCACAGAGCTGTGCTTTCCCTGAACTGAGCACAGGGCTGGAGCACAGGGCTGGAGAACAGGGATGGAGCACACAGCAACACCCACAGCGATGTCCACACCCACACCCACAGCAATATCCATGTCCACACCCACACCCACACCCACACCCACAGCAATGTCCATGTCCACACCCACAGCCACAGCGATGTCCATGTCCACACCCACAGCGATGTCCACACCCACACCCACAGCGATGTCCATGTCCACACCCACACCCACACCCACAGCGATGTCCATGTCCACACCCACACCCACACCCACACCCACAGCAATGTCCACACCCACAGCAATATCCATGTCCACACCCACACCCACTGCAGCCTGCCCTGGCCCTTACGCCCATCTGAGCTTTTCCCAGGCCGCTCCAGCCGGTGCCATTCCTGGAACTCTGGGTGCTGGGGGGGCCAAGAGGAGCCACAGGGCAGGAGGGAGCCTGGGGACACTCCAGGGAATGTCACAGCTCGGGGGACACAGGGGCCTCCCTGCCTGCCTGGTGCTGGAGCAGGGATGTGGGGCTGGAGCAGGGATGTGGGGCTGGATCCAGCCCTGGCTGATGGGACCTGGATGGGATGGGATGGGATGGGATCCATGGGATGGGATGGGATGGGATGGGATGGGATGGGATGGGATGGGATGGGATGGGATGGGATGGGATGGGATGGGATGGGATGGGATGGGATGGGACCCATGGGATGGGATGGGATGGGATCCATGGGATGGGATGGGATGGGATGGGATGGGATGGGATGGGATGGGATGGGATGGGATGGGACCCATGGGATGGGATGGGGTGGGATGGGATGGGATGGGATGGGATGGGATGTGGACCTGGACCTGGCTGTGGACCTGGACCTGGCTCTGTCAGGGCTGGCTGCTCCTCCCCTGTGGCACCTTGGGGACGAAGGGACAGGGGAGGGCTCCAAGCTCTCCAAGCAGGGCTTTGGTACCTGCTCGGCCTCAAAGCACTGAAGGTCCCTCTGCTCTGGATGGCAATGAACTCTGACTTGTGGATTGACAGGAGGGAATTCTAATTTCTCCTTCAGCCAGAGCAGCCTGAAATAGCTCACAGTGACTTTGGCTCTGCTCAGGCTCCCTCAGGAATGGCAGCACTGCTTTTACACAGCCCCAGTGGCTCTGCCAGTGGCTCTCCCAAGAGCTGCATCCTCCAGGAGCCCAGGGAGGGCAGGGGGAGGGAGGGCTTTGTTTGATTTTTAACTTTGCTGGAGGCTGCACTGACACAGGTTTTCCAGAGAATTCCTCCTAAAATCCTGAGCAGACCAAATGAGTTTTACCCTGATGCTTTATGGTGTTATGGTATAAAGCCATAACTCTTTTCCTCTCTGCTGGAAGGAATTATTTCCTAATTATATATTAGAAATCCTTCCCTGGCAGGGTGGGCAGGGCTGGCACAGGTGCCCAGAGCAGCTGGGGCTGCCCCTGGATCCCTGGCAGTGCCCAAGGCCAGGCTGGACACTGGGGCTGGAGCTCCTGGGACAGGGGGAGCTGTCCCTGCCATGGCTGGGGTGGGGATGGCTCCAGGTGGTGGATGATAATCCAGGAGGCAGGAGCTGGAAGCAAACAGGAATGTTCTGGAGACAGAAAGGTGCAGACACAGCCCCTGTCCCACGGGGCTGGGAGGGGACGGTGCTGCAGCAGCCCAGGGCCCTGCTCAGCTCTGGGGTGCAGGGTCTCAGCAGGGTGGCAGAGGCAAACTGAGGCACCAGTGACACACTGGGGCTGTGAGGACACAGGGAAGCAGCAGAAGGAAGCCCAAAGGCAAATTCCAAGAGCTGTCTGTGGGAATGGCCGCAGTTTCCATGGCCAGGAGAGCTCTGCCCTGCACAGAGCCCTTCCTGATCCCCCTGGAAGTTCACAAATGCTTTTGAACAGTGTTAAAGCAGTGCCCTGAGCAGGCACCTCCTGCTGCAGGAAGCCCCAGGCCTGAAGGGACTCCTGGTTGTCCACGGGGGCAGCAGGACAGGGGCTGCCATCCCAAAGGGAGAGGCTGCTCTGGGAGTGGAAGGAGTCCAGGGTGCCAAGGCGAGGACAGGGATGTGCTCCTGTGCCAGGGGGACTAAAGCAGAGCCAGCTCAGGGTCAGTTCCCATGGGAACTGAATTTCCATGGGAAATGAATATTGCTGATTGTTCTCCATGTGGGACCATCCATCTCCTCCACCCACAGCAGCCTCAGAGCCAAGGAGGGAAAGCCTTGGAGCAGCAGAGTGTCCTGGGCCCCACCCTGCATCCCCTGCTCCTGCTCACGCCTGAACTGGGCTGGAGATCCTCCTGCTCTGGGTGTGAGCTCTCCACGTCCCTTCCCAGTGCTTTGGCTCCCCAAAACCTTCAGCCCATCCCCAGCTCTTCCCTGTGGCTGTTGTGTTGTTTCAGTATCAGGGGCAGTTTGGGGCTGGGACAGGGGACACCCTGTGATTGTCCTGGGGACACCCAGGGGACACCTGTGATTGTCCTGGGGACACCTGTGATTGTCCTGGGGACACCCAGGGGACACCCTGTGATTGTCCTGGGGACACCTGTGATTGTCCTGGGGACACCCTGTGATTGTCCCAGGGGACACCCTGTGATTGTCCTGGGGACCCTGTCCTGTGATTGTCCTGGGGACACCCTGTGATTGTCCTGGAGACACCCAGGGGACACCCTGTGATTGTCCTGGGGACACCCTGTGATTGTCCTGGGGACCCTGTCCTGTGATTGTCCTGGGGACCCTGTCCTGTGATTGTCCTGGGGACCCTGTCCTGTGATGTCCCAGGGCCTGTGCCAAGGTCACTGTCCCATCCTGTGTGCAGGGCTCCGGGTGGGGCAGTGCCCAGCTCTGCCCCGTGTGCACACAAAGGACGCTCTGCTGCTGAGCACTGCAGCACACTGGGTACCCCTGAACTCCCAAAATACCTTCAAAGGGAGCTTCTGTGCCTGCCAGGCTCCCCACAGGCACAGCTCCCTTTGATTCCCTTCCTCCCTGACCCACCTTGGAAGCGCTGGCCCCGTTCCCCTGTGTGATAACTCAATTCTGGGGCTGGGAGCAGCGACTCCTGCTCGGTTCAGAGCCATGCTCGGGGCTTTGAACCAGCCTGGCCTGGCAGGAGCAGCAGGATGCTGAAAAGGAGGGCAAACAGTGACCCCCTCCATTCTCACCCAGCAGCTCCTCCTCTCCTCTCCTCTCCTCTCCTCTCCTCTCCTCTCCTCTCCTCTCCTCTCCTCTCCTCTCCTCTCCTCTCCTCTCCTCTCCTCTCCTCTCCTCTCCTCTCCTCTCCTCTCCTCTCCTCTCCTCTCCTCTCCTCTCCTCTCCTCTCCTCTCCTCTCCTCTCCTCTCCTCTCCTCTCCTCTCCTCTCCTCTCCTCTCCTCTCCTCTCCTCTCCTCTCCTCTCCTCTCCTCTCCTCTCCTCTCCTCACCTCTCCTCTCCTCTCCTCTCCGAACCTCTCCTCTCCTCTCCTCTCCGAACCTCTCCTCTCCTCTCCTCTCCTCTCCTCTCCTCTCCTCTCCTCTCCTCTCCTCTCCTCTCCTCTCCTCTCCTCTCCTCTCCTCTCCTCTCCTCTCCTCTCCTCTCCTCACCTCTCCTCTCCGAACCTCTCCGAACCTCTCCGAACCTCTCCTCTCCTCTCCGAACCTCTCCTCTCCTCTCCTCTCCGAACCTCTCCTCTCCTCTCCGAACCTCTCCTCTGTTAAAATCTCCAGACAAGATTTTCAATCTCCTGATTTTCTTTCTGCCTTCCTCTAATGAAAGCCGAGCAATTATAAATATTATTATCCAGGTAAAACCTGCTGGCTCAGACACAGCTTTCAGCCACCCCACTCCCAGATCCTTGTCACTCCGGCTTGCTCCAGCTGCCACAGAAACAAAGGAGCTGACAGCTTCAGAATTACCAACTCTGACACCTTCTTTTTGCTGGAAGCAGTGAAAGCTTTTTTTTCTTTTTTTCTTTTTTCTTTTTAAGAAAAAGATGTAACAGAAAGGTGATTTTTTTATTAAGCCAGCATAGCTCAGGCTCCAGAATTAGGAGACCACCTTGAAAACAGAGGCTTCAGAGCTGGGTGTAGAAGCAGGGTGGAGGAGTGTGGCAGCAAACACCTTCAGCAGTCGGGGAACTGTGGAGGTTTTTGACATTTATTGCCTCAGTTCCCAGAGGAGAAATGGTGCTTGGTCTCCCAAAACTTGCAGGGGAGCTGGTCTAACATTCAATAGCTGTTAGGCTTAGCTTAGCTAGGACAAAGCCAAGCTGTAAGGAAGGGTTTGTTCTCAGCTCACATCACACTCACTCTCATTTTGGGCAAGCTCTGGAGCTCCAGGCAGCCTTGGCAGCTCTGCACAGAGAGTAGAAAAAGGGAAAATTGTCCCAGGTTTGTTGTTTTCACACGAAGCTGTTCTGAAGGCTGAGGGGAGCTGACAAAGGGCCTGGCAGAGCTTTGGAGAGGAGAACCTGGCTGAACCAGGGCTTTCCCCAGTCCCACCTTCATCCTCCTCCTCCTCCTCAGCTCCCCCTGTGCCCCTCTGGGGCTGTGACACCCTGAGGGACCCCAGACCCTGCCCTTCATCCTCCTCCTCCTCCTCAGCTCCCCTCAGGCCTGGCTCAGCATTCCTGCTGTGGAACCAGGGCAGGAGCTCAGGGGGCTCCATGGCCATGGGACAGAAGAGAAGAACGGCTGGAACAGGCTCCAGATGGGAGGAATTTGGTGCAGAATCGCTGGAACAGGCTCCAGATGGGAGGAATTTGGTGCAGAATCGCTGGAACAGGCTCCAGATGGGAGGGATTTGGTGCAGAATCGCTGGAACAGGCTCCAGATGGGAGGAATTTGGTGCAGAATCGCTGGAACAGGCTCCAGATGGGAGGAATTTGGTGCAGAATCGCTGGAACAGGCTCCAGATGGGAGGAATTTGGTGCAGAATCGCTGGAACAGGCTCCAGATGGGAGGAATTTGGTGCAGAATCGCTGGAACAGGCTCCAAATGGGAGGGATTTGGTGCAGAATCGCTGGAACAGGCTCCAGATGGGAGGAATTTGGTGCAGAATCGCTGGAACAGGCTCCAGATGGGAGGGATTTGGTGCAGAATCGCTGGAACAGGCTCCAGATGGGAGGAATTTGGTGCAGAAGAGCTGGAACAGGCTCCAGATGGGAGGAATTTGGTGCAGAATCGCTGGAACAGGCTCCAAATGGGAGGAATTTGGTGCAGAATCGCTGGAACAGGCTCCAGATGGGAGGGATTTGGTGCAGAATCGCTGGAACAGGCTCCAGATGGGAGGGATTTGGTGCAGAATCGCTGGAACAGGCTCCAGATGGGAGGGATTTGGTGCAGAATCGCTGGGTGGGTGCCCAGGGCATGGCCTGGCAGGTCTCTGCTGATCTGGCTCCTGGACCATGCCCAGCACCAAGCCCAGACTAACAGGTGACCTCAGCTGATCCAGCCTGGGGTGAACCTGCAGCTCCTCGGGGCATTCCCAATCCCTCTCTACAATCCTTCAGCTCCTCGGGGCATTCCCAGTCCCGATTGTCCTTCAGCTCCTCAGGACATTCCCAGCAGGGCATTCCCAGTCCCTCCCTAAATTCCTGCAGCTCCTCGGGGCATTCCTGTCCTAACAAAGCCCGTCCTAACAAAGCCTGTCCTAACAACGCCTGTCCTAACGAAGCCTGTCCTAACGAAGCCTGTCCTAACAAACCTGTCCTAACAAAGCCTGTCCTAACAAAACCTGTCCTAACAAAGCCTGTCCTAACAAACCTGTCCTAACAAAGCCTGTCCTAACAACGCCTGTCCTAACAAAGCCTGTCCTAACAAAGCCTGTCCTAACAAAGCCTGTCCTAACAAACCTGTCCTAACAAAGCCTGTCCTAACAACGCCTGTCCTAACAAAGCCTGTCCTAACAACGCCTGTCCTAACAACGCCTGTCCTAACAAAGCCTGTCCTAACAACGCCTGTCCTAACAACGCCTGTCCTAACAACGCCTGTCCTAACAAAGCCTGTCCTGGCAGCGTGTGCTGAGCCTGGCTGAGCTGAGCTCACGGGCAGCAGCCAGGAGCGCTCCCTGCCGCAGGGATGGAGAGAAAAGCGGCTGTGGTGGGGACAGCGGGCACTGCCTGCCTGGAGATTCCTGTTCTGTGCCGAGGAGAGAAGAGCGGCTGTGCCTGCCTGGAGATTTCTGTTCTGTTCGGAGGGAAAAGCGGCTGTGCCTGCCTGGAATTGTTCTGTTCTGTGCCGAGGAGAGAAGAGTGGCTGTGCCAGGGCAGAGCAGGCGCTGCCTGCCTGGAGATGTTCTGTTCTGTTCTGTTCTGTTCTGTTCTGTTCTGTTCTGTTCTGTTCTGTTCTGTTCTGTTCTGTTCTGTTCTGTTCAGAGAGAAGAGCGGCTGTGCCTGCCTGGAGATGTTCTGTTCTGTTCTGTACTGTTCTGTTCTGTTCTGTTCTGTTCAGACAGAAGAGCGGCTGTGCCTGCCTGGAGATGTTCTGTTCTGTTCTGTTCAGAGAGAAGAGCGGCTGTGCCTGCTTGGAGATGTTCTGTGCCGAGGAGCAGATGCCAGAGCAGGTCACAGACTCTCCCCACACAGGGGAGCGGGTGTTTGTCCATGTGGAAAGGACAGAGGAAATGCTCCGAGCCGGGTGTTTCAGACCCGGTTTTTCCTCTAGAGATGCTCCAAGGGCTGGGCTGTGCCATGGCAGGAATTCAGCTCCATCCTGCGGCCGTGCTGGATTCCCGAGGTACTGGGAGAGCTGGGAGAGCTGGGAGCCCTCCCAGCCAGCCCAAACACTGCCAAGGACACCCAGGCTCTGCCCGGGCTCTGGAGCACTGCTGTGATCCCCCTGCCTCGGGAGAATCCCTTCCTGTCACTCCTGGGAGCTCCTGCAGCGTGTCTGTGCCACCACAGGGATGCTCCAGGGAGCTCCCTCCACTGCCAGGATTCCCCAGGAGAGCTGCAGCAGGAACACAGCCATGGCTCACACAAACACGGCACTTTCTGCCCTAAAATCCCTCCAATTCCTGCCTGCTGTCTCTGCAAGGGCCAGGCTCAGTGGGGACAGGGCGAGTCCCGGGCTGGGTCACCGTCACCTGCGCCTGCTCCGCTCCCACACCCGCAGGGGGAGTGGACGCTTGGCTTGGGATGATCCTGCTGGGGAGCCCAGAGCCCTGAGGAGCCTGAGAACACTCCCCTTGTTCTGGCCCAGCTGGGAGGATGAAGAGAGGGATGGAGAGAGGGATGGAGAGATGAAGGGATGGATGAAGAGATGGATGAAGGGATGGATGAAGGGATGGATGAAGGGATGGATGAAGAGATGGATGAAGAGATGAAGAGATGGATGGAGAGATGGATGAAGACATGGATGAAGAGATGGATGAAGAGAGGGATGGAGAGATGGATGAAGACATGGATGAGGAGATGGATGAAGGGATGAATGAAGGGATGGATGAAGAGATGGATGAAGGGATGGATGAAGAGATGGATGGAGAGATGGATGGAGAGATGGATGAAGAGATGGATGAAGACATGGATGAGGAGATGGATGAAGGGATGGATGAAGGGATGGATGAAGAGATGGATGAAGGGATGGATGAAGGGATGGATGAAGAGATGGATGAAGAGATGGATGAAGAGATGAAGAGATGAAGGGATGGATGAAGAGATGGATGAAGAGATGAAGACATGGATGAAGACATGGATGAGGAGATGGATGAAGGGATGGATGAAGAGATGGATGAAGAGATGGATGAAGAGATGGATGAAGACATGGATGAAGGGATGGATGAAGAGATGGATGAAGAGATGGATGGAGAGATGGATGAAGAGATGGATGAAGACATGGATGAAGAGATGGATGAAGGGATGGATGAAGAGATGGATGAAGAGATGGATGAAGACATGGATGAAGACATGGATGAAGGGATGGATGAAGGGATGGATGAAGACATGGATGAAGAGATGGATGAAGAGATGGATGAAGAGATGGATGAAGGGATGGATGAAGGGAGGGATGAAGAGATGGGTGGTCTCTGCTGACACAGTGGCTCCTGGCCAGGAGGGTGGCAGAGCACTGCAGACCTGCAGCTCCCTGTCCCCTGCAGGGACCCTCAGGTGCCCCAGGAAGGCGCTGGAGCTCAGCCCAGCCCTGGCTTTGTCCAGGACGATGCAGGAGGGAGCAGCTGTGGGTGCCCCAGCTATGGGCACATCCAGGAATTCCCTGGTACCCACTGTCCATTCCCATTTCCTGCCTCTCCTCTTCCCTGGGGGATGAACAGCTGCCAAGGAGAGCCCGTGGCACAGAGGGTGCCCGGATGAAGCTGTGCCCTGCCTGGGGAGGCACAAGGGTTTCATCCCGACACAGGGAGCAGCACTGAGCGCTGCCACCCTGATCTCCAGGAGGTGAGAACAAAGCCAATGCAGCATGAAATGGTCTCTGGACATCTCACCAGCCAATCCAACCCTTCTGTGGTGCTGTGCTCTCCACAGAAGGGCTGGAAAATGCCTCTCCCACTGCAGCGTTCCACCCAGAGCATCCTGCTCATCCCTGGGGTCCCTGAAAGTGCTTCTGTGGAACAGCACCCAGCAGGGAGCAGCCAGCACAGGGAGCCACTGCCCCTCCCAGCCAGGGAATCCCAGAAAGGCTCCAGCTGGAAAAGCCCTCTGAGATCATCGAGTTCAACCATCCCCAGCCCTGCCAGGGCCACCAGTGCCCCGTGTCCCCAAGTGCCACATCCACAGGGCTTTGAAATCCCCCCGGGGATGGGGACTCCAGCCCTGCCCTGTGCCAGGGCTTGACCACCCTTTCCATAAAGAAATTTCTCCCGCTACTCAATCGAAACCTCAGGACTCTGCAGCTCTGGGGAGTGTTTGGGCAGTGGGAGTTGGCTGTCCTGGAGACAGAGGAATCACAGAACCAGAATGGGTTGGGTTGGGAGGGGCATCAAAGCTCCTCCAGTGCCACCCCCTGCCATGGGCAGGGACACCTTGCACCGTCCCAGGGTGCTCTAAACCCCACCCAGCCTGGCCTGGGACACTGCCAGGGTGGGACATCCACAGCTCTGGGCATCCTCTACCTCCCCTCCCTCACAATAAAGAATATTTTCTTTATATCCCATCTAACCCTGCCCTCTTTCAGTTTGAACCATTACCCCTTGTCCTGTCCCTCCAAGCCCTTGTCCCCAGTCCCTCTCCATGTTTCTGTCAGGCCCTGCAAGGCCACCCTGAGCTCACCCCAAAGCTTCTCCTCCCCAGGGGAACATTCCCAGCTCTCCCAGCCTCTCCTCCCAGAGCTGCTCCATCCCTCTGCTCCTCCTGGAGCCTCCTCTGGGCTCCTCCAGCAGCTCGTGGTGAGTTCTGCTCCACCAGGAGCCACCTCCTGTAGCTTCTCCTGTCCTTCACCTCTCCCAGAGTCAGCACCACGTGAAGCCAAAGGCCCCAGGGCACAGTTTCCCACCTGGCAGATGCTCCTGACCAGCTTTGTGTTCTCCACAACACCCCAACAGCTCAGCTCAGGCTGGCATCACAGGAGGGCTCTTCATCCCATGAAGACTTCCCTCACTGCTGAGGAGGCTGCCAGGCTGGACAGTTACTGATTGCAGCTCCCCAGGAACCAGCACAACCCCTGCTATTGCTCCGTGCCCTCTTTCAAATCCCTGAGAAAATAATCTCCCTCATCCTCCCTTCCCTCTCCAAAGGCCCAGCCTTGCAGCTGTACAAGCAAATGACATCCCCTGCATTTATCACCATCAAAGGGAGAGCAGCAAGGGGAAAAACTCAACCCTCAATGCTGAGAGGGTGCATTCAGGCGTTGTGAAGTCTCCTGGATTTCATTTGCACAGCTGGAGCTGTCCTGGTGTCTCCGGAGCAGCAGGGACAGGAGTGAGCTGCAGGAGAGGTCCCCTCCCCACTCTCAGGTGTGTCAGGACAGCAGCTCAGCAGGATAAATGTGTCCCTGTGCTTCCAGGACTCTTCTCCTGCCCTGCCTCAGGCAGCTGTGCAAACAGACTGGAGGGGAACAGGGCACCCGTGGGGCTGGGAATGCACCCAGAGCTGATCCCAGCCGGGAATGGGGAGCCAGGGGTGCCTCTCCCTCCAGGGCTGTGCTCCCCCAGCTCTCAGTGCCAAACTGGGCCAGCCCCTGCACCCAGCCCTGCCAGCCCAGTCTAACCCAGCCTGGCAGGGCAGGAGGAGCAGCCCAGCTTCTCCTGAGCACATGGGTGAAGCGTGGGCTCAGCTCTGCTCTGGGGAGAGCTGAGACCCCTCACCTGGGCTGGCCTTTGCATCCTGGAGCTGGAAATGCTCAGGCACCCCTGGCAGGGGTGTCTTGCAGTCACTCACTGCAGGATTTTAAGGAAATACTGAGGATTTTTAAAAGAAACCTGCCCAAACCTCTGGATTGTCCTCCCTGCTGACTCTCAGTGCACACACAGAGGTGGCCCTGCTGTGGGGACTGAGGATGTCTGGGGGAATGAGGCCACCCCACAGGCACAGGTGCCACTCCAGCTGGGACTGGACTGCAGTAAAAGGGCATTAAAATGGTCACAGCCCTTGTCCTCTGCAGGGCTGGCTGTGATGGACAAAGCCATGGCTGTGGATTGATGGAAGCAGCTCCCATCTCACTGCTGGCTTGTACAAACCCCAACACGCTGGCCTCTTCCTCACTGAATGCACCTCTTGTGGGTTTTTGTGGATTATTTACCCAGTGTGTTCCTTTTCCGTGCTGCTCTTTCCCCTGGGGCTCAATCCTCATTTCTGGGGCTCTGCTGTCCCTGCAGCTCCTCCAGGACAGGGTGAACTCACCACGCTGAGCTGGGAAAAACCAAATCTGCTCTGATTCCGAGCAGCCAGCGCAGGCCTGGCAGGGAGCAGCCACAGGTAAGGACAGGGAGGTTTGTGAGAAGGAAAGAGAGTTGAGAG
This sequence comes from Poecile atricapillus, assembly GCF_030490865.1. Classification (NCBI taxonomy): domain Eukaryota; kingdom Metazoa; phylum Chordata; class Aves; order Passeriformes; family Paridae; genus Poecile; species Poecile atricapillus. The sequence continues at coordinate 76,165,207 of NC_081252.1, forward strand.
AAGAAGTGAAGTGTGGCTGGGAAAGAGCCTTTGCTGCTCTGCAGCAGCTGGGATGGTGCAAGGCTCAGAGGATCCCTGGGAACTGCTCACCCCAAACCCAGAACTGAGCTGGGCATGGGAAGGGGGAGGCAGCTCCAGCTCCTGCCTGGACAACTGCAAAGCAAAAGGGCCAAATTCCTCCGCTGGCTGTGACAAAGTCACCTCCTCCAGAGAGCCCTGTGAGCAGTGACAGCCCTGGGGAAGCGCTCCTGAGCCACAGCCCCAGTGTCCCAGGTCTCTGAGGCTGTAGGAGCAGCTCCAGGTGGGTTTTGGGAGAGAGGCAGCCAGAGCTGCTGATGAAGGACGGGCAGCTCTGGGGACACTGGAATTGCAGGAGTTGTTGTAGCAGATCTCCAGGGACACGCTGCCACCAGCCAGGCTCCGGGTGAGGCGGTGACAACTCGTGTGTCCCTGCTCTGTGCTTTCCCTGCAGGAAAAGAGCACAGGCACAGCCCTGGGAGCAGAATTCATTCCCTGGGGTGTGCAGGGAGTGAAAACAGCCCCTGTGTGCATCACACCTGGGGACACCCCCAGGACAGCCCTGGCCCCAGCTGCCACCTCCGATTAAAGGCACAGCGAGAGGGGCACGATGGAGGGAAAGCCCTTGGAGGAAACAGAATCAAAATTCATGACGGCTCTGCCTTTTAATTTGATGACTTCAGGGCCGTTCATAAATTTACATATTTAATTAAATGCTACAAGCAAATGATTTTTCCATTAGGCTCAGTGTTCCTTATTACACTTCACAAGGCTCGGGCTCTCCTTCCTCGTGTGCAAGGCCAGATAAGGCTCCCCTGCCATTCCCAGAGCAGCAGGAGCAGCTTTGCAGGGCTTTTCATGCTGGGTGGTTTCTCTCTCCCCCACTCCTGCTCCTTTTCTCAACAAGCCTGAAAATAAAGAAGAAGAAAGTTCCCATGGGATTGTTTCCTCTCCCTGCCAAAGGTGTCTTTGAAGGCAGGAATAAGAAAAGGAGGAGGAAAAGGAAGAAAGAGGAGGCTGAGAGCTCTACAAGAAAGGAAGCTGGAGATAAAACAAATAAATAAAGCCAAACGGAGGGAACACAAAAGGGAGGTGAAACGGATCCTTACAGGCTTAGAGTTCCTGCTCCAGAGCTCCCTCCTGGCACAGGAGATCCCAGGAGGAAAATCCCCTTTCCCCACACATCAGCTGTCCCCCCTTGAAGGGAAATCAACTGCCAAGCTCCACGTGTGGGGCTGCAGCATGGAAATAACAGAAATAATAATGGAAATAACAGAAATAATAATGGAAATAATGGAAATAATAGAAATAATAATGGAAATAATAATGGAAATAATGGAAATAATAATGGAAATAATAATGGAAATAATGGAAATAACAGAAATAATAATGGAAATAATGGAAATAAAGGTCACTGGGATGAGAGGTGCCCGGTGCCTCCCACCTGCCTTTCCTGGTGCTCCCATCACTTCCCACCAGTGAGGACTTCGTGGCTTGTTCCCAGAGGAAGTGAATTTGTTCCATTGAAGTGCTTGGGAAAAGGAGAAGGGGAAGGGAAAGAGAAGGGGAAAGGGGAAAGGGAAAAGGGGAAAGGGGAAAGGGGAAAGGGGAAAGGGGAAAGGGGAAAGGGAAAGAGGAGGGGAAAGGGGAAAGGGGAAAGGGGAAAGGGGAAAGGGGAAAGGGGAAAGGGGAAAGGGGAAAGGGGAAAGGGGAAAGGGGAAAGGGGAAAGGGGAAAGGGGAAAGGGGAAAGGGGAAAGGGGAAAGGGGAAAGGGGAAAGGAAGAGGAAGAGGAAGGTGACCAATTGGCCTTTAAGCCAGAGACTCCTCACTTCTGCAGATGGAAGTCCCTTGTCAAAACTACAGCAGGAGCCTCACTCCATCCTTGCTGCAGCCAGAGCTCAGAGGCTCTGAACACTTCCCCATCACAAAAGAAATGAGGCATTCAGCCTTTATTCCCGGGAAGAGACCCCCAAACCCCACTTCCCTCCTCAGCACTGCTCGGATGCTTCGGCCCTTCTGAGAGGACGAGGTTCCTGGATGCCAGCAGGCAAAGGTTTATCACAGCAGCAGCAGTTCTGGCTGTGAATATTATCCACAGGATATTTAGGAGTTCTTTTGCTCCTCATGTTGCTGGAGAGAGCGAGTTGCACAGCAAATTGGTTCTTAGGATGCGTGTGACACCACAGGGAGCCGCGTGTAATAAGGCAGAGTGATCATAAAACCCCTCGGTTCATCCCTAGAAAGGAATTTGACCCTCTCTGGAATTTGTCATTGGGGATTATGGATGATATTTTATTTCTTTTTTAATGCTTGCAGCAGTCAGAGCTGTGAAGGGTGAAGCTCCTTGGAGCCGCTCTCGGCCCAGCTCAGCTCAGGGACAGATGAGGGTGTGGAACATTCTGCTTTTTCTCACTTTCCCCTTATCCCAAGGAGGCTCATTCTCCTGCCACGCTGGTGGGAGAGGAGCCAGAGGACTTTGCAAGGCTCTGCAGCATCTTCCAAGGTCAGGAATGGGACCTCTATCAGAGCTGGAGGAAGCTGAGTGAGCCCATAGCCAGGCTGGACATCAGCACAGGTTATATTTTATACAAATACAAACCCATCCGTGTCCCTCCCGGGCTGCAGCACATCCAGCCCTGGCCGAGGCTGGGTCAGTGCTGGATCTCGGCTGGCAGGTGGCAGCTCCCACCCCAGGGGTCACAGCTTATTAAAATGTAATTGCATTGTAAATTGGATGCACTGAACTATTGTGTGATCGGCGTCCAGGTCCCTGCCCGGGATGGTGGAGAATGTTAATGATCCATCCCCTCTCCACACCAGCAACCAGAGGGAACTTTGGCTCCAGACCTTCCTCCTTCCTTCCCAAAATCCACCCTGAGCTGCCCTGAGGCCGTTCCCTCTCCTCCTGTCCCTGTTCCCTGGAGCAGATCCCAAATCCCCCCCGGCTGTCCCCTCCTGCCAGGGACTTGTGCAGAGCCAGAAATTCCCCCTGAGCCTCCTTTGCTCCAGCCTGAGCCCCTTCCCAGCTCCCTCAGGAATTCTCCAGCCCTTCCCAGCTCCCTCAGGAATTCTCCAGCCCCTTCCCAGCTCCCTCAGGAATTCTCCAGCCCCTTCCCAGCTCCCTCAGCAATTCTCCAGCCCCTTCCCAGCTCCCTCAGGAATTCTCCAGCCCCTTCCCAGCTCTGTTCCGTTCTCTGGACTCGCCCCAGCTCCCCTGGGCGGGTTTGGATGATGGAGACACTCAGGGTTCAGCTCATTCTCCGTTCTTGCTCTTTCCCCCCTTTCATCTCCACCCTGTCCCCAGCAGCAGCCCGGCTCTGTCCAAAGCAGGGCCGAGGTTTCTGTGCTGGGCTGGGGCTGCTGCTGCTGCCCTGGCATGGGCTGCCCTGGCATGGGCTACCCTGGCATGGGCTACCCTGGCATGGGCTGCTCTGGCATGGGCTGCTGCTGCCAGTGCTGCTGTGCCATGGGCTGCTGCTGCTGCTGCTGTGGCAATGGGCTGCTGTGCCATGGGCTACCCTGGCATGGGCTGCTGTGCCATGGGCTGCTGCTGCTGCTGCTCTGGCATGTGCTGCTGCTGCTGCTGCTGCTGCTGCGGCCGGGAGGTGCCCGGCATCCAGCAGCGATCATCCCCGCGGGGTGTGAACATTCCCGGGCTGGGCAGGCTGCGGAGGGGGTGCCCAAAAGGCTTTTGCGGAGGGGGTACCCGAAAGGTTTTTGGGGAGGGGGTGCCCAAAAGGTTTTTGGGGAGGGGGTACCCAATAGGTTTTTGGGGAGGGGGTGCCCAATAGGTTTTTGGGGAGGGGGTACCCAATAGGTTTTTGGGGAGGGGGTGCCCAATAGCTTTTTGGGGAGGGTGACCCGTGCCGTGGCTCAGAGCCTGCCCAGGGAGGGCGTTTGGGGGGATCCGAGAGCGGCGCATCGCACTCGGCGCTGGGAGAGGGACGCTGCGAGCTCAGAGCCTCGCTCTGTTAATGACGGCAATTAGCACACAGCTCCCATTAAAAGAAACCCGCTTCTGTTGTGTACACGAGCGGAGAAGAGTAAATACCCATTACTTTACCCATTTTATCGTCCGCAGGATGGGGCAATCAAAGGCTGCTGCTGCTCACAAACAGCTCCTTCCCTGCGGGGCTCGGGGGCTCGGGGTCCCCCCGGCTCTGTCCCGTCCCCCCCGGCTCTGTCCCGTCCCTCCGGGCTGTCCCCGCATGTCCCCGGCTCTGTCCCGTCCCCCCCGGCTCTGTCCCGTCCCCCCGAGCTGTCCCCGCGTGTCCCCGGCTCTGTCCCGTCCCCCCGAGCTGTCCCCGCATGTCCCCGGCTCTGTCCCGTCCCCCCCGGCTCTGTCCCGTCCCCCCGAGCTGTCCCCGCGTGTCCCCGCGTGTCCCCGGCTCCTTGGAGCTGCAGCCCCGGCCGGGTTCCCGCGGGGAGGGAGGGATTCCATGGAAACCCCGGGATGGGTCCATGGGGACATCGCCAGCCTGGATGTCCCAGCTCCCCGTCCTGAGAGCCGGAGCTCAGCAAGGGCTCCTGGAGCCACCGGAGAACGGCCGAGCTCAGGGCTGGACAGAGGAATGAAACCCGGGAATAAAACCTGGGAATGAAACCTGGGAATGAAACCCGGGAATGAAACCTGGGAATGAAACCCGGGAATGAAACCCGGGAATAAAACCCGGGAGTGAAACCCGGGAATGAAACCTGGGAATGAAACCCGGGAATGAAACCCGGGAGTGAAACCCGGGAATGAAACCCGGGAATGAAACCTGGGAATGAAACCCGGGAATGAAAGGCAGGAATGTAACCCGGTGAATCAAACCCAAATCCGGGAATGAAACCCGGGAATGAATCGCAGGGAATGAAACCCAGGAATAAAACCCAGGAATGAAACCCGGGAATGAAACCCGGGAATGAAACCCGGGAATGAATCGCAGGGAATGAAACCCAGGAATAAAACCCAGGAATGAAACCCGGGAATGAAACCCAGGAATAAAACCCGGGAGTGAAACCCAGGGAATAAAATCCAGGAATAAAAGCCGGGAATGGATCCCAGCGGAGCCGCTGTCCCCGCAGGGCTGCGCTGACAGGAGCCGCTTTTCTCCCGAGCGATGTGGGAGCAGCAAAGGATCCCCAAATTGAGGATTCTCAGCACATCCAGCCGGGCAGGTTCCTGCCCAAAGCCTTCCCGTGGATCCGGAGCGCAGGGGCCGCCCCAGCCCGAGGAACGGCCTTGGACAAATCCCTGATTGTGCTGGAAAATGGGGACTCGGCTTGGGCCAAGCTCTCAGCAAACCGGATCTCCACTCATCTGATCGAAAGCCACTTACGGGATTTTTTTCCTTCCGTTTTTTGGGGCCGATTTAAAAAATTATTCTGAACAGGCACAGCAGTTCAATTGTAATAATTTTGTCACATGGAATATTTTGATTTTTCATTTTCATTTTCCAGTGCTGCTCCATATAAAAATTCAGCAAAAATGCGATGATTACTGTACAGTTAAAACGAGGGGAGGGAAGCAACAAGCTGAAACCTTTCCTCTGAGATAGGAAAAAAATAATATCCTATCACTGTGCATCCGGAAATGATATTTTTTCTGATTTGAAGGGGGGTGGGGGACAGGGGTAATGCTGCGTTTTTAATTTTGTTCTATTCTTTGGGTTTTATTCTGAGCCCAAAATGCATTTAAACAAGTTATTTCTGCAATTCTCCCAATTAAAATGGAACAGCTTATTTCCCACAGCAGAGAAAAGGCTGCAAATAGAATCCCGAGGAATTAGGAGGAGCAGGAGCCTTTCTTATGAAAATGCAGAGATCTCCAGCCTGGAAAGCGATAGCTGCTTCGCTTTGGGATGGGGTTTATTTTCATCTGGCTGCTGCAGAGGAGCTCCAGTGCAGGGGAGTGAGGTTCAGCCCTGGGGCTGCTCCGGGCTTGTGGCCACGGCCTCTCCCTGGGCCCAAAGCTCCCCCAGCCGGGCCATGGGGACATCTCTGCTCCCCGGTGAGTGACACAGCCACGTCCAGGATCCTGGTGACGAGCAGAACCAGCCCCAAGCCGTTGATTTTGCTCATCCAAAGCCCTGGTGCCACATTGGACACATCCTTGTCACACCCCCATGGACTGGGGCAGGGCTGGGGTCCCCATGGCTGCACATCTGGTGGCACTTGGGGACAGGGACAGTGTGGCCCTGGCACTGCTGGGGCATGGCTGGACTCGGTGATCTCAAAGGGCTTTTGCAGCGGTTTTGTGTTTCTGTCACTCCAGCCCTGGAGGAAGGAGGGGGCTGGTGAGGGACATCCCCCAGCAGCGCCCCTTGTCCCTGGCTGAGGCTTCCCTCGTGCAGGGAGCAGCTCTGTTCACTGCCTTCAATCCCAAAACTCCCCCAGAGCCCAAATTCCGCTGGAATTCTCCAGCCCTGGAGCCTGCCAGGCCACATCTGTCCCCCGGAACCAGGGGGAGGCAGAAAGGGGGTCCTGCCCATGCGGCCAGAGGTGGAAGGGAAGGGAGACCAGGGTGGGAGATCTGGGGAGCGATGGGAGGAGACCTCGCAGGGTCCCCATTTCCCAAAGGATCTCACAAGGAGCCCAGATCCTCTCACAGCCCCCATCTCACCCTCAGAGCACCTGCACCGGGCCTGTGGCTCCCATCGCCGGGAGGAGAAACCGCCCGGGGGCAGAAAAAACACCTTCATTCTTATTCCCGAGGTGAAGACCTGAGAGTTCTTAAACCCACACAAAAGGGGGCAGAACTGCAAGGCAGCTCTCCAGCGGAGGTGTGTGATTCCACCGCTCTCTGCTCCTCGCAAAGGGCCAAATCAAGGGGCTGAAGAAAGGGTGTGGAAGTGAGGGAGGGAGAGAAGGAGCCCCATCCTCCAGCCCCATCCTCCGTCTGCCCAGCCCCATCCTCCATCCCCATCCTCCAGCCCCATCCTTCATCTTCCCAGCCCCATCCTCCAGCCCCATCCTCCAGCCCCATCCTCCACCCCCATCCTCCATCCCCATCCTCCATCCCCATCCTCCAGCCCCGTCCTCCAGCCCCGTCCTTCATCTTCCCAGCCCCATCCTCCACTCCCCATCCTCCATCCCCATCCTCCAGCCCCACCCTCCATCCCCATCCTCCAGCCCCATCCTTCATCTTCCCAGCCCCATCCTCCATCCCCATCCTCCAGCCCCATCCTCCATCCCCATCCTCCATCCCCACCCTCCATCCCCACCCTCCATCCCCATCCTCCATCCCCATCCTCCATCCCCATCCTCCACCCCCACCCTCCATCCCCACCCTCCATCCCCATCCTCCATCCCCATCCTCCAGCCCCATCCTCCAGCCCCATCCTCCATCCCCATCCTCCATCCCCATCCTCCATCCCCATCCTCCCTCTGCCCAGCCCTGAGCCCTCGCACCTTTCCCTCTCCGCTCCCCATCCGCCGCTCCCCCTTTGCCAGCAGCCCTGGGCCATTTGGCCATTTGGCCATTTGGCCATTTGGCCATTTGGCCATTTGGCCATTTGGCTCTTTGGCCATTTGGCTCTTTGGTCATTTGGCCATTTGGCCATTTGTTTTTTTGGCCATTTGGCCATCTGGCTCTTTGGCCATTTGGCCATTTGTTTTTTTGGCCATTTGGCCATCTGGCTCTTTGGCCATTTGGTTTTTTGGCCATTTGGCCACTGCTCACTGCCCACCCTCAGAGTGGCCACTTGGACCTTTCTCCTGCTCGTCCCCGGGGCACAGGGAGCGATCCTCGGCTGCTGCAGCTCAGCTCATCCCTGCTCACAGCTCCAGACCCCTCGGTGCTGGATGAGAATCCCCCGGCCCCGCTGGATCCCCCAGGGCTCCCCGGGCAGGCTGTGTCCCTGCTCTCAGCTCCAGGGATGAGAATCCCCCGGCCCCCCTGGATCCCCCAGGGCTCCCCGGGCAGGCTCTGTCCCTGCTGGCAGCTCCAGGGATGAATCCCCCGGGCAGGCTCTGTCCCTGCTCAGTTCCAGGGATGAGAATCCCCCGGGCAGGCTCTGTCCCTGCTCAGTTCCAGGGATGAGAATCCCCCGGGCAGGCTGTGTCCCTGCTCTCAGCTCCAGGGATGAGAATCCCCCGGCCCCGCTGGATCCCCCAGGGCTCCCCGGGCAGGCTCTGTCCCTGCTCTCAGTTCTGGGGATGAGAATTCCCCGGCCCTGCTGGATCCCCTCAGGGCTCCCCGGGCAGGCTCTGTCCCTGCTGGCAGCTCCAGGGATGAGAATCCCCCGGGCAGGCTCTGTCCCTGCTCAGTTCCAGGGATGAGAACCCCCGGGCAGGCTCTGTCCCTGCTCTCAGCTCCAGGGATGAGAATCCCCCGGGCAGGCTCTGTCCCTGCTCTCAGTGCTGGATGAGAATCCCCCGGCCCCGCTGGATCCCCCAGGGCTCCCCGGGCAGGCTGTGTCCCTGCTCAGTTCCAGGGATGAGAATCCCCCGGGCAGGCTCTGTCCCTGCTGGCAGCTCCAGGGATGAGAATCCCCCGGCCCCCCTGGATCCCCCAGGGCTCCCCGGGCAGGCTCTGTCCCTGCTCAGTTCCAGGGATGAGAATCCCCCGGGCAGGCTGTGTCCCTGCTCAGTTCCAGGGGTGAGAATTCCCCGGGCAGGCTCTGTCCCTGCTGGCAGCTCCAGGGGTGAGAATTCCCCGGGCAGGCTCTGTCCCTGCTCAGCTCCAGGGATGAGAATTCCCCGGGCAGGCTGTGTCCCTGCTGGCAGCTCCAGGGATGAGAATCCCCCGGGCAGGCTGTGTCCCTGCTGGCAGCTGATTAAACCCTGCTGACACGATAATAACCACACCTGCCCGCAAACACGGGCACATCAATACCAATCAGAGGCAGAGGAACCCGCAGAGCTCTCAGGGTGTCTCCAGGCTCCTTCCAGCAGGTGCTGACCCCGCTCGTAGCTCCTGCCTGTGAGAGCAGCTGAGCACAGCAGGGCTGGCAGGAGCTGGGCTGGGGTCACTCTGAGCTGTGCCAGGAGGGAGGAATCTCCCGGGTGTGGGCTCACGGTGTTTGTGGGGTGCTGGTGTTTCCCTGCTGAGCTTTGTGCCCTCACCTGGAGGTCAGGGCAGACCTTTGGAAGATGTTTTATTTATAGAACACAGAATCATGGAATCACTGAGGCTGGAAAAGCCCTCAGGTTGAGTCCAACCATTCCCAGCACAGCCAGAGCCACCACTGCCCCATCCCCGAGTGCCACATCCATGGCTTTAAACCCCCCGGGGATGGGGACTCCACTCCACCCCTGCCTTTCCATGTGGGAATATTCCCAAAATCCACCCTGAGCTGCCCTGAGGCCGTTCCCTCTCCTCCTGTCCCTGTTCCCTGCGAGCAGATCCCAAATCCCCCCCGGCTGTCCCCTCCTGCCAGGGACTTGTGCAGAGCCAGAAATTCCCCCTGAGCCTCCTTTGCTCCAGCCTGAGCCCCTTCCCAGCTCCCTCAGGAATTCTCCAGCCCCTTCCCAGCTCCCTCAGCAATTCTCCAGCCCATCCCAGCCCCGTTCCCTGGTGCTGGCTGCTGGAGGAGGATGAAGGTTTGGCTGAGGCTGGGTGTTTGCAGGTCCCCACATTCTCTGTCCCATGTGATGCCGAGGGTCACATCCCCATTTCCCTGTCCTGGCAGGGCCTCGGGCTCTGCCCCAGCAGCTCTTGGAGGGCTCCTCTGTGCAGAAGAGCTCGAGTGCCTGAGACCTGTGGACTTTGATGGATAAATTCTGCAAAGGAGGGTGTGGGGACGTTCACATTCACAAACCTCTGGATCAATCCATGGCAAAGCTCAGCTCTCAGCGCTGCTGTTTGTGGCTCCTTCCCTGCCTTCAGCCTGCTCCAGCTTTATCTGCTCTGCTTGTTGTTGTTATTATTATTATTATTATTATTATTATTATTATTATTATTATTATTATTATTACTATTATTGTTATTGTTATTGTTATTGTTATTGTTATTGTTATTGTTATTGTTATTGTTATTGTTATTATTGCTATTTTAATTTTTCTTCTCAGATTTATGAATCCTGGCTCGGAGCAGGGGCTGGAAATGGGAAGATCCACTCCTGGGTTACATCCAGTGCAGCAGGAGAATGTGAAATGAGGAGCAGCAATAAAATGGATTATTAAAAAAAAATAATACTCCTATCCCTGAGTTCCTTGGTCAATTAGGAAGAATATAAGTTATTAAAAAAGGAATAAGAGAATTAAAAAGTGAAATCAAGTGAGGGATAGGAATTAATTGCAGAGGAATAAAACAATGGTAAATAAATGAGGCATTGGGGAAAGATGATCAGGGGTGGGAAATGGCACATTCACTTCTTCCACCCAGGGCCATGGGACACTCGGGGACACTCAGGGGACACTTGGGGACACTTGGGGACACTCGGGGACACTCGGGGACACTCAGGGGACCCTCAGGGGGCACTTGGGGACACTTGGGGGACACTCAGGGACACTCGGGGACACTCAGGGGACACTCGGGGGACACTCGGGGACACTCGGGGACACTCAGGGGACCCTCAGGGGGCACTTGGGGACACTTGGGGGACACTCAGGGACACTCGGGGACACTCAGGGGACACTCAGGGGACACTCAGGGACCCTCAGGGACCCTCAGGGGACACTCAGGGGACACTTGGGGACACTTGGGGACACTCAGGGGACACCAGGGACACTCAGGGGACACTCAGGGACACTCGGGGACACTCGGGGACACTCAGGGACACTCAGGGGACACTCAGGGGACACCAGGGACACTCAGGGACACTCGGGGACACTCAGGGGACACTCAGGGACACTTGGGGACACTCGGGGACACTCGGGGCCACCCAGGGGACACTTGGGGACACTCGGGGGACACTCGGGGACACTCAGGGGACACTCAGGGCACACTCGAGGCCACCCAGGGGACACTCGGGGACACTCAGGGACCCTCAGGGGACACTTGGGGGACACTCAGGGACACTTGGGGACACTCAGCACAGCAGTGAGCCTCCAGAGGAGGAGGAGGAGGAGTCACTCTGGAGCTCGGGGCACTGCCTGCACTGTCCCATCCCTGCACTGATCCCTGGCTCTGTCCCCCAGCTCTTCCCCTGGGATGATCAATCCACTGCAGATTCTGAGGAGCCCGGGACGCCTCTGTCACCTCCAGAAGAGCCCCGGGTGTCCCCAAGGTCTGTCGGTGTCACAGCAAGTGCTGAGGAGAGGAAGGGGCCGATTTCCCCCAGGTTTCACAGCAGAAAAGCCACAAAAGGAGCCTGGGATGGGTCCCAGGATCAGCTCTGCTGAGTTTGTTCCTGACTCTGGAGCCTCTCTTGGGCTTCCCTTGTTCCCAGGAAAGCTGGAGCCCGGCTGAGCCCAGCCTGGGGACAAGGGACACCCTGGGCTGGCTGAGGAGACCCTGCCTGGCCCTGCAGGACCAGGGGATGGGAACCAGGGGCTGAACCAGGGGATGGGAACCAGGGGCTGAACCAGGGGATGGGAACCAGGGGACAGGAACCAGGGGACAGGAACCAGGGGATGGGAACCAGGGGATGGGAACCAGGGGATGGGAACCAGGGGACGGGAACCAGGGGACGGGAACCAGGGGACAGGAACCAGGGGATGGGATCCAGGGGACGGGAACCAGGGGCTGAACCAGGGGATGGGAACCAGGGGATGGGAACCAGGGGCTGAACCAGGGGATGGGAACCAGGGGCTGAACCAGGGGATGGGATCCAGGGGACGGGAACCAGGGGCTGAACCAGGGGACGGGAACCAGGGGACGGGAACCAGGGGACGGGAACCAGGGGATGGGAACCAGGGGATGGGAACCAGGGGATGGGAACCAGGGGCTGAACCAGGGGACAGGAACCAGGGGATGGGAACCAGGGGACGGGAACCAGGGGACGGGAACCAGGGGACGGGAACCAGGGGATGGGAACCAGGGGATGGGAACCAGGGGATGGGAACCAGGGGATGGGAACCAGGGGATGGGAACCAGGGGACGGGAACCAGGGGATGGGAACCAGGGGCTGAACCAGGGGATGGGAACCAGGGGATGGGAACCAGGGGATGGGAACCAGGGGCTGAACCAGGGGATGGGAACCAGGGGACGGGAACCAGGGGACGGGAACCAGGGGCTGAACCAGGGGCTGGGGCTGAACCTGGGGCTGGGGCTGGGGCTGGGGCTGAACCAGGGGCTGGGGGCCCATTTAATATCCCAGAACTGGGATCTGCTCCCCTGTGCTCCCTGTGACCCCACAGCCCCTGCTGGGAGAGACACCCAAACCTCGAGACTGTGTGTGCAGGGGGTTCTGCACTGACCCCAAACATTCCCTGAGCTCTGCACTGACCCCAAACATTCCCTGAGCTCTGCACTGACCCCAAACACTGCCTGCCCCAATTCTGCACTGACCCCAAACACTCCCTGAGCTCTGCACTGAACCCAAACATTCCCTGAGCTCTGCACTGACCCCAAACACTGCCTGCCCCAATTCTGCACTGACCCCAAACATTCCCTGAGCTCTGCACTGACCCCAAACATTCCCTGAGCTCTGCACTGACCCCAAACATTCCCTGAGCTCTGCACTGACCCCAAACACTGCCTGAGCTCTGCACTGACCCCAAACATTCCCTGAGCTCTGCACTGACCCCAAACACTGCCTGCCCCAATTCTGCACTGAACCCAAACATTCCCTGAGCTCTGCACTGACCCCAAACATTCCCTGAGCTCTGCACTGACCCCAAACATTCCCTGAGCTCTGCACTGAACCCAAACACTGCCTGCCCCAATTCTGCACTGAACCCAAACATTCCCTGCCCCAAAGCTCTGCACTGACCCCAGCAGCTCCTGCCCAGCCTGGCAGGAGTCCCCCCTGGCTGTCCCCATTGTGGCACAGCTCTGAGATCCTGCTCTGAGATCCTGCTCTGAGATCCTGCTCTGAGATCCTGCTCTGCGATCCTGCTCTGAGATCCCACTCTGAGATCCTGCTCTGAGATCCTGCTCTGAGATCCTGCTCTGAGATCCTGCTCTGAGATCCTGCTCTGCGATCCTGCTCTGAGATCCCACTCTGAGATCCCGCTCTGAGATCCTGCTCTGAGATCCCGCTCTGAGATCCTGCTCTGAGATCCTGCTCTGAGATCCTGCTCTGAGATCCTGCTCTGAGATCCTGCTCTGAGATCCTGCTCTGAGATCCTGCTCTGAGATCCCACTCTGAGATCCCGCTCTGAGATCCTGCTCTGAGATCCCGCTCTGAGATCCTGCTCTGAGATCCCACTCTGAGATCCTGCTCTGAGATCCTGCTCTGCGATCCTGCTCTGAGATCCTGCTCTGAGATCTGCTCTGAGATCCCGCTCTGAGATCCTGCTCTGGGGGTCCAGCCCGCAGCAGGAGGTGCTTGTGTGGTCAGGGAAGGTTTTCAGCTGCACAAACTCTGGCATTGAAGGGTCTCAACCTGGCCCCAAGGTGCTCGAAGTGGGGCAGCCGGGCAGTTCTGGTGTCTCTGGGATCAGACACTCCTGGCAGGGACAGGGGCTGCAGGATCCTTCATCCACCTGAGGCACAGCCCCTCCTGTGGGGAGCAGCTGGCACAAACCTCTCCAGCAGGACCTGCTGGGACAGCACAAGGGGATGGTTTTAAACTCCCTAAATGCTTTTAAACTCATGGATCCATTTAGATTAGATCCATTAGATCCATTTAGATCCACAAGGGAGACGTTCTTAAAATGAGGGTGGTGAAACACTGGCCCAGAGAAGCTGGGGCTGCCCCATCCCTGGAAACATTCAAGGTCAGGCTGGATGTGACTCTGAGCAGCCTGGTCCAGGTGAAAATGTCGCTGCTCATTGCAGGGACTTGGTCTGGGTGACCTTGAAAGGTCCTTTCCAACCCAAATCCTTCCCTGATTCCCTGATAAAAGCAGCAGTGAAATTACTGAGTTTTGGCCCAAACAAGAAGTGTGGGGACATCACCCCTGTCCGTCCCTGCCCTGCCAGGACACCTGGGGACACCTGGGGACATCACCCCTGTCCATCCCTGCCCTGCCAGGACACCTGGGGACACCTGGGGACATCACCCCTGTCCATCCCTGCCCTGCCAGGACACCTGGGGACACCTGGGGACATCACCCCTGTCCATCCCAGCCCTGCCAGGACACCTGGGGACACCTGGGGACACCTGGGGACATCACCCCTGTCCATCCCTGCCCTGCCAGGACACCTGGGGACACCTGGGGACATCACCCCTGTCCATCCCAGACCTGCCAGGACACCCAGGGGACACGGTGGGGACATCACCCCTGTCCATCCCTGCCCTGCCAGGACACCCAGACACGGTGGGGACATCACCCCTGTCCATCCCTGCCCTGCCAGGACACCCAGACACGGTGGGGACATCACCCCTGTCCATCCCAGACCTGCCAGAACACCTGGGGACACCTGGGGACATCACCCCTGTCCATCCCAGACCTGCCAGGACACGTGGGGACACCTGGGGACATCACCCCTGTCCATCCCTGCCCTGCCAGGACACCTGGGGACACCTGGGGACACCTGGGGACATCACCCCTGTCCATCCCAGCCCTGCCAGGACATCTGGGGACACCTGGGGACATCACTCCTGTCCATCCCTGCCCTGCCAGGACACCTGGGGACACCGGGGGACATCACTCCTGTCCGTCCCAGCCCTGCCAGGACACCTGGGGACACCTGGGGACATCACCCCTGTCCATCCCTGCCCTGCCAGGACACCAGACACGGTGGGGACGTCACCTCCAGGCTTTGGGGCTGCAAAGCCAAGGCCAGGCTCTGCTGGCTCCCGGTTTCTGTGCCTTGCCTGCAGGGGAGAGACTTCTCCCAACACCTGACTCCGAGTCAGGGTTTTTCACAGCAGAATTTCACCATCTCTGCTTGCTAATGAAGATATATTTGTATGAAAATTTAAAAAAATAAAATTAAAAAAAAAAAAAAGAAAAACAATTCCAGGCTGCCCCAGAGACCCCCATCATTTTAAATCCAGGCTGGGCAAACCTAACTGGAAAGCACTCAGTGGGGGACAAACCTTCAGGAGCAGAGAGGGAGATGAGACGCTCTAATAAGATCTTTTCCCATCTCTAATTTCTCCGAATCGAACTGCTCATGCAGAAAGCGGCACTGGGAGATTTGGAAAGCTATTTGTGTGGGTAATTGACATTATTTTCTCTGCTAGGCACTACGCCCAACTTCCAGTGTTAATATAAACATTTTTTTTAAAAAATGATAGCTTGTGCTTTTTGGTGGGCATAAAGCAGCATTTGTATTTACAGCCAAAATGCATAATAAATAAATGAATATGTTTGGTAGAATATTTTATCTCCCTGGATGAAAAGGAATAAAACCTATTCAGGCTGACCAGAAATGCTTGTTCATTCTGGCTGGGCTTAGCAAAACATTTTGGTTAAAAGCACACAGAGAAGATGGGAATGTTTTTTTTTGGAAGGATGTAAAATGGATTTTGATTTCTAATTTCAGCAGAAAATCCTTTTTTTTTTTTTTTTTTTTTTTGAGGTTTGAAGTGATATTTCAAATTTGACCTCTATTAGCCTGTATTTTTAGCAAAAGCTGAAACAACGAAGGGTTTATTACAGGTTTGGTTCAGCTCCCAATCAAGTGCATTATTGAGGGTTTTTTCCACGTTTTGTTTGTGGCAGAATGGTTTCTAAAAGCTGGAACTGCACCCCCAGGTTTTCCTCCCAGTTCTGCTGCGGGAGCTGTGGCTGCAGTGACACTGAGGGATGGAAACAGCTCTGGGTCTGTTCCCTCCTGCTCCAGGCTCCCAGCACTGCCCATCCCTGCCCTGCCCTCCCCTGCCCATCCCTGCCCATCCCTGCCCATCCCTGCCCTGCACTGCCCTCCCCTCCCCTCCCCTCCCCTGCCCATCCCTGCCCATCCCTGCCCTGCCCTGCCCTGCCCTGCCCTGCCCTGCCCTCCCCTCCCCTCCCCTCCCCTCCCCTCCCCTCCCCTCCCCTCCCCTGCCCTGCCCTCCCCTCCCCTCCCCTCCCCTCCCCTCCCCTCCCCTCCCCTCCCCTCCCCTCCCCTCCCCTCCCCTCCCCTCCCCTCCCCTCCCCTCCCCTCCCCTCCCCTCCCCTCCCCTCCCCTCCCCTCCCCAGGGATTCCCTGCTGCTCTCCCTCTGTCCCTGCTCCAGACCAGGGGTACAAGGTGATTTCACTCCTCCTTTTCCAAGGACAAGGGAAGGGAGGGAATTCTTTACCCAGCCCTGGCTCACCCTCACTCTGGCAGAGGTTCTGCCCCCCCGGGACCACCTCCCCCCTTTGCAGCTCCCCAGGGGTTCCTGGTGGGGCTGGACCCTGCAGGGATGCTGCAGGAAGGGATTCCTGAATTCCTGAATTCCTGGGTTCCTGAATTCCTGAATTCCTGAATTCCTGAACCCCTGAATTCCTGCATTCCTGGATTCCTGAACCTCTAGATTCCTGAATTCCTGGAATTCCTGAACCCCTGAATTCCTGAATTCCTGAATTCCTGAATTCCTGGATTCCTGAATTCCTGAATTCCTGAACCCCTGAATTCCTGAACCCCTGGATTCCTGAATTCCTGAATTCCTGAATTCCTGAATTCCTGGATTCCTGAATTCCTGGATTCCTGAACCCCTGAATTCCTGGATTCCTGGATTCCTGGATTCCTGCCTCTCCCCTCTCCTGCTGCCTCCCTCCACTCCTGCCTGCTCTGTCTCCAAGGTGATGCTCCCAGCCACACCTGGCTTCAGTAGAGGCCCCTTCCGGAACATTCCACAGAGCAGGATGGAGAAGCCGGGGCAGGGAGACGAGGGAATAATCCAGCTCTGCTGGTCATGGGAAGGCAAGGACACCTTTCCTTCCCTGCTGCTGCCAAGCATGAGACCCAGCCCAGAACCTGGCAGGGTCCAAGGCCAGGCTGGACATCGGGCCTGAGCACCTGGGATGGGGGAAGGTGTCCCTGGGATGGTGAGAGGTGTCTCTGGGATGGTGAGAGGTGTCCCTGGGATGGTGAGAGGTGTCCCTGGGATGGTGGAAGGTGTCTCTGGGATGGTGAGAGGTGTCCCTGGGACAGTGGAAGGTGTCCCTGGGATGGTGGAAGGTGTCCCAGGTCATGGCAGGAAGGTGTCCCTGGGATGGGGGAAGGTGTCCCTGGGATGGGGGAAGGTGTCCCTGGGATGGGGGAAGGTGTCCCTGGGATGGTGGAAGGTGTCCCTGGGATGGGGGAAGGTGTCCCTGGGATGGGGGAAGGTGTCCCTGGGATGGTGGAAGGTGTCCCTGGGATGGGGGAAGGTGTCCCTGGGACAGTGGAAGGTGTCCCTGGGATGGTGGAAGGTGTCCCTGGGACAGTGGAAGGTGTCCCTGGGACAGTGGAAGGTGTCCCTGGCTGTGTCAGGAAGGTGTCCCAGGCCATGTCAGGAAGGTGTCCCTGGGATGGAAAGTGTCCCTGGGATGGTGGGAGGTGTCCCAGGCCATGGCAGGAAGGTGTCTCTGGCCATCGTGTGCCCAGGCTCCCGTCACCTTTGGTCACCTTGGCAGGGCCAGACACTGTGGCTGGGATTAAACAGCATCAAGGGCAGGTATAGAAAGCCTTGAGTTAAGTCCCTGGTCCAAGAGAAGGGACAGAAATGACACAGCCATGAACATCCTCCCTCACCAAAGCACCAGTGGAGGGTGATGAACAAACAGAAATCATCTGGCAAGAGAAAGAGGGGAAAAAACCCGACTGTCACAAGGGGAAATTCAACCTCCCCCAGTGAATGCAGAGGTGAATAGATTAAACACAAAATAAACCTCACTGTGCCTCCAAAGGGAGCCTGTGATGGTTCTGGGAATGTATGAGAGAATGTTTATTTTCCTGTGAAGGTTGCAGGTGAAATCTGGATTTCATTCCAGCCCTGTCCTCAGACCCAGGGGATGGGGAGATTGGGGATGAGTTCATGCAGCAACAGCAGCAGTGTCCAGCCCCTGGCTGCTCCCCAGCAAAGTCCCGTGGCTCAGGGAGGTTTGGGGATTGCAGAGCCCTTGGGGCAGCCCTTGGGACACCTCCCTGCTCAGCCCTGTGCCCACAGCACCGCTGATTTCACACAGAATCCCTCGGGAAATGCCTCCTGCTCCGGGCACATCGTCCCTGGCAGGAGTCCCAGCAGCTGACACGTCTGAGGACTGTTATTAACTCTTATTCCTACCCCAGCACCCAAATATGTCAGAGATTTCATCTGAAATTAAAAAAACCCAGCCCTACCAACCACAAAAAACTCACCTGTGCTGAGATGCCATTGACCAAGGTTTGATTGAAACCACAAGGAGAGCACGGCCTTTCTGGGACCTTCATGGAACAGGAGAGAAGAGATTTTCACTAAACACAGGGCAAGAGCTGAGTTATCTGCTGGAAAACCTGGGAAGAGCCAAGGTTTGAACTGAGACCTTTCAATGAGCCCAGTGGCTCAGTCCCAGCTGTGGCAGCAGTTTTTGGGTGCTGCCTGAGGGGTGTGACCGTCCCAGGGTCCATCCAGGTACCAAAGGCAGCCTCCTCTTCCTCCTCCTCTGAGGATCTCCAGCTCCCATCAGATCATGGCTCTTGCTGCAGTAAAATACAGATAACACAGCCAGGAAACAATACCACCACACTTGTTATCAGTCCTTCCTTGCTTATTCCTCCCACCAAACATCTCCCATCAGCATTCACCAGCTAATCTTCTCTTTTTGTCACTGACACAAAAACACTTGCTCATTTTGTGTCATCTCCAAATACCGCAACAATAGAAGAATGCAGCCATTAATTACTGAAATTACTGCTACAAGAGAAAATTATAGTCATTAAAATCGAGGTGAAACTCATTTGTACTTTCCTCAGCTTCTCCTTTTTTGTGAAGTTACCAACTTAATGCCTCCAGTAAAGACCCCAGAATGCAGCAAACTGAAAAGTTTGGGAAATGTGAGCGGTGCTGTCTCTGCAGGAGCTTCACTGAGGAAAAGGCTCCTGTTCTGTCTCTGAGCTGAGCTCTCATCACAGAACCATGGGATGGGGTGGGGTGGGTTCCATCACTGTCCCTGCTGATATCAGAGCTGATATCTGATCAGAGCAGTTTGATTCCATCACTGTCCCTGCTGATATCAGAGCTGATAGCAGGAGTTTGGAGCAGTTTGATTCCATCACTGTCCCTGCTGATATCAGAGCTGATAGCAGGAGTTTGGAGCAGTTTGATTCCATCACTGTCCCTGCTGATATCAGAGCTGATATCAGATCATCAGAGCAGTTTGATTCCATCACTGTCCCTGCTGATATCAGAGCTGATATCAGATCATCAGAGCAGTTTGATTCCATCACTGTCCCTGCTGATATCAGAGCTGATACCTGATCAGAGCAGTTTGATTCCATCACTGTCCCTGCTGATATCAGAGCTGATACCTGATCAGAGCAGTTTGATTCCATCACTGTCCCTGCTGATATCAGAGCTGATATCTGATCAGAGCAGTTTGATTCCATCACTGTCCCTGCTGATATCTGATCAGAGCAGTTTGATTCACTGATCTGATGCTGGGTGACAGATCCCTGGCCCAAATGCAGATGCAAACATTATACACATTCATACAAATTGAATTTGCCATTTTCCACAGACTTCAGCCACAGGCAAATCTCAGGAAAAAGAAGAGCATGAGCAGTTTATGTGATCAAGATAAAGGTTAAACACCCAATTATGGTGCTTGGTACCGAGGTTATGGGCCAGCACAACAAATGGCTTGGTTAATATCTGCCTGCACCTCAGCCCCACTCCCAGGCACAGAGCTGGCCTTTCCTGAGTGCTGTGGAGCAGCAGGAATGTTCAGGTTGAGTTTCAGCAAATATCCTTCCAAAGCATTTTCTCTACACTTGGTTTTAACTCTTACTATTCATTCCTATTTTGTCACAGCAAAATAAAAGGTGTGATGCCATGATTCTGTGCAGGGCTTTATGGCCAGCCACCCTCCCTGATCTCTGAATGCAGATGATTTCTCTGTGCCATTGTCCTGCTCTCAGCTGTCTCCTTTTGATGAGCAAAGATCTTGAATCCCAGGGCTTCTGCCCTTTCTGGTTTTGAGCACAGTTCCAGCACACCCCACAGCTGATGTGCTGCTGCAGGGGCTGGGCAGCCTGGACCTTTCCCCAGAGGGACTGGCAAACACTCTCCAAACGGGGAAATTCCCTTCACATTGACTCTCAATGTCATCTTGTCCCAGTTTTTCCTCCCTTGTGTTTTATTCATTATGCAAACCCCTTCTCTTTTTCCCCCCTGACTTTCTTTCAACAACCTGTAATCAAATGTTTCTCTAAAAGAAGCACCCAAGGTTTGTTTGGGTTTTTTTCCCCATCGCTGGGACCATGTGGTTGGAGAGTTCACAGGCGCCTTTTAAACAGCCGGCTAATTACTCAGGAGCAGCCACCAAAGTTAACTATAAATATGTAAATTGGGGAAGAATAAAACACTCGTTAAACATTAGGCATTTACTATGGAAATTAAGTGTCATTAGATGCATAAAAGGCTTTCCCAGTGTTTGTTCCCGTGGTGTTTCCCTTCAAGCCTTCATTAGTGACTGATCCCAACAAACACAGAGGGGCCACCCCACCAAGGAGAGCAGAGCCCTCCTGAATGGGAGCCCAGAACTCCAACCCAAACACTTCTAAAATCACTTTGGAGCTTTGGAGATTCTCCACCGCTCCCCTCTCTCCCCCCGTTTGCATTTCCCCTTTGCTCCTTCACCTGATGCCACAGGAGGAGCAGAGGCTGGGACATCCCAGCCCCAGGAACGCTGCTCACATCATCCTTCAGAGGCTGGGACATCCCAGCCCCAGGAACGCTGCTCACATCATCCTTCAGAGGCTGGGATATCCCAGCCCCAGGAACGCTGCTCACATCATCCTTCAGAGGCTGGGACATCCCAGCCCCAGGAACACTGCTCACATCATCCTTCAGAGGCTGGGATATCCCAGCCCCAGGAACGCTGCTCACATCATCCTTCAGAGGCTGGGATATCCCAGCCCCAGAAATGCTGCTCACATCATCCTTCAGAGGCTGGGATATCCCAGCCCCAGAAATGCTGCTCACATCATCCTTCAGCTGAGCCAGAGGAAGAGGCTGGGATATCCCAGTCCCAGGAACACTGCTCACATCATCCTTCAGCTGAGCCAGAGGCTGGGATATCCCAGCCCCAGAAATGCTGCTCACATCATCCTTCAGCTGAGCCAGAGGCAGAGGCTGGGACATCCCAGCCCCAGGAATGCTGCTCACATCATCCTTCAGAGGCTGGAACATCCCAGCCCCAGGAACGCTGCTCACATCATCCTTCAGCTGAGCCAGAGGCAGAGGCTGGGATATCCCAGCCCCAGGAACGCTGCTCACATCATCCTTCAGCTGAGCCAGAGCCAGAGGCTGGGGAAGCAAGAAGTGTTCTTGGGAAAGTGCTGGAAAACACTTCTCACAGGGCTTTGGAGCAGAGCTGAGGGTAGAGCAAAAGTCCTGGAGAAAGGGTGGGAAATCCATCAGTGGGAGCTGGAGAGCAGAGCACCTTCCTCCCAACATGAGGTGGGTATGGATCATCCTACACACATTTTCCATGAGTCTGTGAAACTCCTCTTCATCTTCATTCTTTCCCAGGCCACCCTCTCTCATCTCTGTAGTGCCAGGAGCCAGGGAATGGCTCCCAGTGCCAGAGGGCAGGGCTGGATGGGATCTGGGGAACTGGGAATTCCTGGCTGGGAGGGTGGGCAGGTCCAGCTGGGGCTGCCCCTGGATCCCTGGCAGTGCCCAAGGCCAGGCTGGACACTGGGGCTGGAGCTCCTGGGACAGGGGGAGCTGTCCCTGCCATGCCTGGGGTGGGATGGGATGATCCCTTTGGCCCCTTCCATCCCAACCCATTCCATGGCTCCATCATCTTCATTCAACACCTCCTGTTCAGCTCACTCCATCTGTAATTAGCCAGGAGTGAAAATGTAAATTACTCCCTTCCTCAACAGCCCTTCTGGAATTTAAAGGTTCTGATGTGGAAATCCTCGTTTGGAAGTGCCCCAGAAACCTGGAACAGGTTCCTGAAGGATTTCCTTAGGGATGCCCTGGTGTGATCCTATAAATCCCTTCCAAGCCCGTGTGCCCCCGAGGATCAAAGTGCAGAATCGTCATCAAATGCAGGAAACTTCCTGAAACTCATCTTCAGCCAAGCAGGTAAGAACAGGAGACCCCTGTGAATGGTGGTGGGGCTTGGCAGAGGTGGCTGTGCCTCGTTCACTCTTTGGAACACCTGCACTGGGGTTGGGAGGGTGAAGTTCTCCCTCCTCACCCTCTGTGCAAAGCAGTCAGTCCCAGTCCACCCCAACTCCAGCACTGCAGTCCTGCTCTCAGCCAAAAAACATCACGGAAAGGTGGAAAAATTTATTTTCCTGGAGTTTTTTTTCCTATAAACCAGGATTGATATGTCAAAAGGAAACTAAAATAAACCAGGGAAAATTACAAACTGGGAAAAAGTGTGGGGAGAGCAGAGAGATTTTTGCCCTTTCTGTAACACCCACCCACACGGAGCCAGCCTGTTGACAGCAGCAAACGATGAGCAAAAATAATCCAGGTTTTGTCACGGAACTTTCTGGGCTGTCCACTAGAAATGATAGAAATAGAGCTGGGAATTGTGCCCAGGCCTGGTCCCAGCAGTGCCCCTGACATTTCCAGTCCCCCAGTACAAAGCAGAGGTGCCAGGGTGGGAGATGCTGGGATGTGGGAGATGCTGGGCTGTGCCCCCATGCTGGGATGTGGGAGATGCTGGGGTGTGGGAGATGCTGGGATGTGCCCCCATGCTGGGATGAGGGAAATGCTGGGATGTGGGAGATGCTGGGATGTGGGAAATGCTGGGATGTGGGAAATGCTGGGATGTGGGAGATGCTGGGATGTGGGAGATGCTGGGATGTGGGAGATGCTGGGATGTGGGAAATGCTGGGATGTGGGAAATGCTGGGATGTGGGAGATGCTGGGATGTGGGAGATGCTGGGATGAGGGAGATGCTGGGATGTGGGAGATGCTGGGATGAGGGAGATGCTGGGGTGTGGGAGATGCTGGATATGGGAAATGCTGGGCTGTGGGAGATGCTGGATATGGGAAATGCTGGGATGTGGGAGATGCTGGGATGTGGGAAATGCTGGGATGAGGGAGATGCTGGATATGGGAAATGCTGGGATGTGGGAGATGCTGGGATGTGGGAGATGCTGGGATGTGGGAGATGCTGGGATGTGGGAGATGCTGGGATGTGGGAGATGCTGGGATGTGGGAGATGCTGGGATGTGGGAGATGCTGGGGTGTGGGAGATGCTGGGATGAGGGAGATGCTGGGATGAGGGAGATGCTGGGATGTGGGAGATGCTGGGGTGTGGGAGATGCTGGGATGAGGGAGATGCTGGGATGTGGGAAATGCTGGGATGTGGGAAATGCTGGGATGTGTGAGATGCTGGGGTGTGGGAAATGCTGGGGTGTGGGAAATGCTGGGATATGGGAAATGCTGGGATGTGGGAAATGCTGGGATGTGGGAGATGCTGGGGTGTGGGAAATGCTGGGGTGTGGGAAATGCTGGGATATGGGAAATGCTGGGATGTGGGAAATGCTGGGCTGTGCCCCCACACTGGAGCAGCCCCGATCCCGTGTGTTGGTCACTGCCCAGCACAGCCCTGCTGCGAGGAGGAGGCGGAGGAGGAGGAGGAGGACGACGAGGACGAGGACGAGGACGAGGACGAGGACGAGGACGAGGAGGAGGAGGAGGAAAAGCCTCTGCACTTCCCTGGCAGCCATGACACAGGATTTTATGAGACTTTAAGGGATTTTTGAGACACTTCATGACCTAAAATCCGTTCAAAGGTTGTGGGTGCAAACCCTGTGCCCACAATGTACATCTCTACATTTCCCATAGAAATACAATAAATATCATTAATTTCTTTTGTCAAGTTGTTCCTTTTTATGAACTCCTTGTTGTGCAGCAGTCCCAGGCTGGCCTGGAGAATCACCATGGAATTACAGGATTGTTTGGAATGGAAGGCACCTTGAAGCCCCTCCAGTCCCAGCCCATGAGCAGGGACAGCTCCCACATCCCAGGGAAGCTCAGAGATGCTCAGCTCGCTGCTCCCTGCACAAGGGAACCCTCACCCAGGGACAAGGGACACTGCTGGGGGTGTCCCTCACCAGCCCACTCCCCCTCCTTCTCCAAGGGCTCTCTGGAGTCACAGAAATCTCCATCACTCAGCTTGGAAAAGCCTCTGAGATCACCGAGCCCACCCATCCCCAGCAGTGCCAGGGCCAGCACTGCCCGTGTCCCCAAGTGCCACCTGCACAGGGCTGTGAAACCCCTCAGGGATGGGGGCTCCACCCTGCCCTGGGGCAGGGTTTTTAGGAATAATATTAATTATTATAATACATGGCATGAATAATTATAATTATTACACTACATGGCATTGCACCCCTCGATTGCACCACAAGCCTGCTCTGATGCAGCCCCTGCTGGGCTCTGGAGGCTCCTGGCACGTGGGGCCTCTCCTGCTTGGGCCACGGCCCTGGAGCTCTGTCCTGATGGGAGCGGCCTGTGGGAATGGGGGAGCCTGGGGGTGCCCTGGGAATGGATCTGCTGGGATCTGATGGGAATGGGATCCCTCTGATGGGAATGGATCTGATGGGAATGGATCTGATGGGAATGGATCTGATGGGAACGGATCTGATGGGAATGGATCTGATGGGAATGGATCTGCTGGGAATGGATCTGATGGGAATGGGATCTGTGTGATGGGAATGGATCTGCTGGGAATGGGATCTGATAGGAATGGATCTGATGGGAATGGATCTGCTGGGAATGGATCTGATGGGAATGGATCTGATGGGAATGGGATCTGATGGGAATGGGATCTGATGGGAATGGATCTGATGGGAATGGGATCTGATGGGAATGGATCTGCTGGGAATGGATCTGATGGGAATGGATCTGATGGGATGGGATCTGATGGGAATGGATCTGCTGGGAATGGATCTGATGGGAATGGGATCTGATGGGAATGGATCTGATGGGAATGGATCTGATGGGATGGGATCTGATGGGAATGGGATCTGCTGGAATGGGAATGGATCTGATGGGAATGGATCTGATGGGAATGGGATCTGCTGGGAATGGATCTGATGGGATGGGATCTGATGGGAATGGGATCTGATGGGAATGGATCTGATGGGAATGGGATCTGATGGGAATGGATCTGATGGGAATGGATCTGATGGGATGGGATCTGATGGGAATGGGATCTGATGGGAATGGGATCTGCTGGGAATGGGATCTCTTGGGTGGGAATGGATCTGATGGGAATGGGATCTCTCTGATGGGAATGGGATCCCTCTGATGGGAATGGGATCTCTCTGCTGGGAATGGGATCCCTCTGATGGGAATGGGATCTCCCTGCTGGGAATGGATCTGTGTGGTGGAGGCTGAAGAGCAGAACTGGGGGGATGTCTGGAGTGGGAGCTGCAGTGAAACTCTGAATCCCAGATCCCTCAGCCCTGGGGATCAGCGCTCTCTGGCCCTTTGTTCCTCTGTCAATAAACAGAGAGAAGCAGCCACAGACTCCTCGTGCAGCCACAGCCTGTCCTGCCCTGCAGGGCCATCACCCACAAACCATCGCTGGCATCCCCACTTCCAGCCACCACTGGTGGCTTCCGGAGGAGCTTTGATGTCTGATGCATCTCTCCAAAAAAATGACATCTTGACGTTCATTGGACCGGGACTGGAAGCATAAACACTTTGTGACTGCACGCAGATGGCTGCAGACCTGGATCTGGGTTATTTATGCTTCTTGGAAAGAAGTCATTCAATATTCTGTTGGAGATTTAAATGTTTATTCTAAGCAATTCCCAGGCAAAATTTAATGAGCAGTGAATGGAGGAGCTTAATAAGGGGTGGGATGAAAAAAAAGTCTTTTTCTGTGTCTCTGGGCAATAAATCACAAGTCTTGCAAGGGCCACAAATCTTGGCTTTTTGTGCCATTTAAGCTGAGCTCCCTCGCTGCCGTTGAAGAAGATTTAAAGGCTGCCAGTCAGCTCCTGTGAGACACAGCTGTGCTGATTTGCTTATTCTTTAAAAACTGAGAAACTTGGAGGGCTGGTAAAGGCTTCCAGCAGCTCAGAGCTGAGTCCTGGAAAGGGGGAATGTGTTCCTCAACCCAGCTG
Source organism: Poecile atricapillus (assembly GCF_030490865.1). Classification (NCBI taxonomy): domain Eukaryota; kingdom Metazoa; phylum Chordata; class Aves; order Passeriformes; family Paridae; genus Poecile; species Poecile atricapillus. The sequence continues at coordinate 76,191,403 of NC_081252.1, forward strand.
AACATCACCCAGGGCTGGGGCTGCAGAGTGGAGAGCTCCCCTGGCCTCACAGCTGCTCTCAGCCTGCCTTAACCAAGACACCTCTTGCTGTGCAAGTGTTGAGGTATTGTTAAATTAATTTGGTTGATGAGCATGTGTCTCCTTTAGGTAAAGATATGATGTCCCTTATTCCTCTCTAAAACACGCCCAGGATCTGCTCCAACTATTGGACGATACAGTCGCAAGTTCAAAAGTGAAACAAGCCCAAAAGGCTGCCCAGAAGACCAAAAACCAGATTCTTATTTGAAAAACTCAACAACCGAAGTCCTGGGCACTTTTCAGGAGTCCTTTTCACCTCCCTGACCCTGGAAGCAAAGGGAAGATTTAAAACTTTGCCTTTCTCCTGGGAGAGAGCTGCAGACGCGGGCAGTGCCGGAGGGCAGCGCTGGCCCCCGCCAGGCCTGCAGAGCAAATGACCTGGATAAAGCTCTGCTCAGTCCTGGAGTGTCTCTGCACATCTCCAGAGCTCTGCTCAGTCCTGGGAGCCTGGAGTGTCTCTGCACATCACCAGAGCTCTGCTCAGTCCTGGGAGCCTGGAGTGTCTCTGCACATCACCAGAGCTCTGCTCAGTCCTGGAGTGTCTCTGCACATCACCAGAGCTCTGCTCAGTCCTGGAGTGTCTCTGCACATCTCCAGAGCTCTGCTCAGTCCTGGAGTGTCTCTGCACATTGCCAGAGCTCTGCTCAGTCCTGGAGTGTCTCTGCACATCACCAGAGCTCTGCTCAGTCCTGGGAGCCTGGAGTGTCTCTGCACATTGCCAGAGCTCTGCTCAGTCCTGGAGTGTCTCTGCACATCACCAGAGCTCTGCTCAGTCCTGGAGTGTCTCTGCACATTGCCAGAGCTCTGCTCAGTCCTGGAGTGTCTCTGCACATTGCCAGAGCTCTGCTCAGTCCTGGAGTGTCTCTGCACATCACCAGAGCTCTGCTCAGTCCTGGAGTGTCTCTGCACATCGCCAGAGCTCCGTTCACTTGTCCAGCCAGGGCACAGCCAGCCCTGCTCCAGCCCCATGTCAGCCTCGCTGATGTCAGGGCTGTCCCTGCCCGAGGGATGCTCCCACATCCCAGCCTTGGAGAGGGACCTGTGGGTGCGAGGAAGGATCACCTGTCTGGGGTGAGGCACAACCGAGAGCTTTGGCAGGAAAAAACTCTGCTTTTAGGAAAACCCAGTGGCGGTGCTCCTCGCTTTTGCAGCCAGACTGAATTCCTCCCCGTTTCACCCTTGGAGTTAGCTGAAACAGCAGCTGCAGCTCAGAGCTCTTTGCTTTTTACCAGCTCTCAGGCAGGCATCAGGTCACCCGTGCTGTGCTGTGCTGTCCTGTGCCATCCCATCCCACCCCATCCCATGGATCCCATCCCATGGATCCCATCCCATGGATCCCATCCCATCCCATGGATCCCATCCCATGGATCCCATCCCATGGATCCCATCCCATCCCATGGATCCCATCCCATCCCATGGATCCCACCCCACCCCACCCCATCCCCTGGTTATAAAGCGCTGCTGGGATGCTCTGGGGCAGGAATGTTCCTGTGCCAGTGCCCCCCAGGCCTCTGCTGCCCCTCCCTTGCAGCCCCGAGGATGGGGCAGGGCTGAGCCGGTTCCAGCTCTTCCCTGGGGGTGTCAGCTCTGCCCTGGGGTGTCAGTTCTTCCCTGGGGTGCCAGCTCTGCCCTGGGGGTTCCAGCTCTTCCCTGGGGTGTCAGCTCTGCCCTGGGGGTTCCAGCTCTGCCCTGGGGGTTCCAGCTCTGCCCTGGGGGTGTCAGCTCTGCCCTGGGGGTGCCGGCTCTGTGAAACGCTGCCCTGGCACGGACACAGCACAAGGACCTGCTCAGACCCAGATTTCCCCCAGGCTTCTGTTGTACACAGCTCAGAATTCACCACCACATAAATAAATGACCTCCAAACACCGAGCCCTGCTATATTTTAAACCTGAGAGGCCTCTGGGCAGGTGTTTAGGAGGCGAGTTTGTGGTCCTGGGGGAGTGACTCGTTTGCACACATGACAAGGTGCTTTATTAAAGGACAGAGCCCGTTTGATGGTGGTGTTCATTTGGTGGCAGCGTTTCCCTCTGGTCCCCTTGGCTTCCCCTGCCCTCCACACCAGTCCTGAGCCAGGCAAGGTGAGAGGGAGGGAAAGGCTTTTAAACCCTCTTGATCCACCTGACGAGACCTGCAAGGTTTTCTGTGTGCTGTGACATGCCTGTCCCCAGACTGGAAAATTCCCCATTAATGGGAATTACCTTTCCTGCCCCAAATCCCTGCTTCCTTCATGCAGGGAGGAAACATCTGAACCTCCTCAGAAATGTGACTTTTGAACTCTCTGGGTCTCCAGAGATGGTGGAGATGATGCATTTTTAAGACACATCCAAGGCCAGGTTGGACAGGGCTTTGATCCAGGTGTCCCTGCCCATGGCAGGGGGTGGAACCAGATGGGCTTTAAGGTTCCTTCCAAACCAAACCAAACCATTCTGGGGCTCTATCATTCCATATTATTTACAAAATAAATTCCTCACCTCCTCTTGATTTTATGGTTGGCCCCCTGAAACGTAAGATGTCCGTTCTCTGTGTAAATTTTTCCTCCTGTTAATGTGGGATCGCATCAGGCTGTAAGCTCTTCCCTGTGGCTCATCCTGTGCTGCATGGAGCGGGATAATGGAGTAACCTCATCCAGAGAGCCTTTGGATGGGCTGCTGGTGCCTGGCAAAGCCCAGGAACAGCCTGGAATGGGTTTGTTCATCCCACCTGGCTCAGGTGGTTTTGTGCAGCTCTGTCCTGCACCTCAGGGATGGCAGCTCTGTCCTGCAGCTCTGTCCTGCACCTCAGGGATGGCAGGGCTGTCCTGCAGCTCTGTCCCTCACCTCAGGGATGGCAGGGCTGTCCCTCACCTCAGGGATGGCAGCTCTGTCCCTCACCTCAGGGATGGCAGCTCTGTCCCTCACCTCAGGGATGGCAGCTCTGTCCTGCAGCTCTGTCCTGCAGCTCTGTCCCACATCTCAGGGATGGCAGCTCTGTCCCACACCTCAGGGATGGCAGCTCTGTCCCACACCTCAGGGATGGCAGCGATGCCCTTTGCACCCCCCAATCCATCAGCACTAATTAATGAATTCCACGGCTCCAGCCCAGCACACCGTGACAGGCTGTGCTCCTGGTGCAGCCTGCACCTCAGTCAGTAGTTATAACTCAATTAATTAATGATCATTTATCTGCCCACCTGTGCCTGTTCTGCTCCCTGGCGCTGCGCTCCCCGCCTGGGATCGGTGCCTGGAGTCTCGGGAAGTGGGAATGGGAACGAGCCCTGATTTACAGAGTCACAGTGAAGGGGAAGTGCAGCAGCAGCTCCTTCTCCACGAGCTGCCCTGTGCTTTGTGACCTGCCTGCGGTCACCACATGATCAGGACCTTTCCTGAACGCTTCATTTCCCTCCCCCTGGATGTTGAGGAGGGCTGCTTTCAATTACCTCCTTCCTTCACACTCTGTATTTCCAGCTGCCTCCAATGAGCAATTCATCTACTCTATCAAATGACTTACCAAGATAGATTTCACATACAAGGCAAATAGATTTTGCCTCCCCTCATGATTTCACAGCACGACTTTTTATAATTCTGCTTCCCGTGCCTTATTCCCAGCAAACCTTTCCCCACAGCAGAGCTTTCCATCTGTGCAAGGTGGATATAAAATGTCATTGGGTAAGAAAAGTAGTGTTTAATGTTATTTTGCCCTGACTCTTGTGGCACAGCATTTCCCATGTTATTTGAAATATAGAACAGGGTCAGAAAAATACTGGGGCTCCTGCACTGAGCTGCAGCATCACCCTCCTGCGGAGCTTTACTCCGCTGTGTAAGCTCTGAGTAACCCAACGCTGTGGAGCTGCACACGCTGGGATTACCTGAGCCCACCAAGCACCAGCGGTGCCAAGATAGTGATGGAAAAGCTCCTTTTCCCACATATTTATACTCCAGGAATTGTTAATAATTAATAATAATAATTGTTAATAATTAATAACTGTGGGGAAATGAATGAATGGGTGGGCACGTGGCTGCTGAGCCCTGACTCCTCAGGCAGCAGAACCAGGAGCCAAGAGAGGCTGGGCAGGGGGAGCCGAGGTGGGCACGGGCACAGCTCTGCACCCTGAGAGCTCAGCAAAAGCACAATGAATATCTGTGCTGAGGTGGGCACGGGCACAGCTCTGCACCCTGAGAGCTCAGCCCTGTCAGCAAAAGCACAATGAATATCTGTGCTGAGATGGGCATGGGCACAGCTCTGTACCCAGGGAGCTCAGCCCTGTGTCAGCAAAAGCACAATGAATATCTGAGCTGAGATGGGCACGGGCACAGCTCTGCACCCTGAGAGCTCAGCCCTGTCAGCAAAAGCACAATGAATATCCAGCACAGGAGCCCTCAGCAAAATCCATCTGCGCTTCACTGAGGCAGCACACGGAGAGTTCACGGGGAGTTTATCATGGGAACTGTTGAGGGTTAATGGCCAGCAGAGCAGATTGAGCTGTGGGATTACTAAATAATGAACTTTTCCCTCCAATAAATTTGTCCCTGACTTATAAAAAATCAATAACCTGCTACACTTCGGACAATTTTTTCTTCTTTTGTTGGGGGAGGAAGATGGGCTCAGGGTAATTTTTAAACTACTCTCTCATATATATAAAAATATATTTTACCCTGACCATTTATACGGAAGCTCTGATGTGCCACATTTATTGCAGCTTCATCACCCAGATAGATTTTTATGTGGGTGCCTGGCTATTGCTTTGTTTAATCATTCCTTTCTCTTCCCTCCCCAGTCCCTCTCCTCCTTCTACTTCCATGTTTTTTATGGCACTATCAGCAGTGTCGATCTGCAGGAGGGTTTTCATGGCGTGTAGGATGTCAGCAAGGTCAGGTCAGCTGGGACAGAGCCAAAAATATTGGCACTGTGCAGCCTCTGAGGGGAGAGGTTGAAATCACGGTCAGCACTCGGAAACTGGCACATTTCCAGCTCCAAGAAAAGGGAGGGCTTTTTAAAATTTTGTTTTGTGTTGTTCCTAAAGGTGGAGAGGATGGTTTCTGTTCCTGGCTGAGGGACAGATTTCCACTGGGATGTGGGCTGGTGCTGGGTTGAGACTGGGGGTTTGTCTGGTACCTGCTCTTGCACCGCTGTGTTTGCTGGGATTTCCATCATCTGCTTCCCTCCAGCTCCACAGAGAAGGGTCCCAGGTGATCTCACACCAGGGGCTCCCTGCAGCACCCATCCCCTTCAGTGCAGCTGAAAATCCTCCTGCACTGTCCAGGGAGGAAGGTGAATCCCAGAGAGGCATTGCCTGCCTTGCTGCTCTCCCCACAGCCGGGGGATTTTCCAGTCCCATCTGTTCCTCAGGACACCGAGGTGCACGTGTGCCAGGCTCTGGGGAGCTGTGCAGAGGGGCAGGATCCCCTCCCTGAGCCTCTGGCACCCGATCCCCTGATCCTCTGACCCTCAGCACAGGCTGTGCCACCAGCTCTGACCCTCAGCACAGGCTGTGCCACCAGCTCTGACCCTCAGCACAGCCTGTGCCACCAGCTCTGACCCTCAGCACAGGCTGTGACACCAGCTCTGACCCTCAGCACAGGCTGTGCCACCAGTTCTGACCCTCAGCACAGGCTGTGACCCTCAGCACAGGCTGTGCCACCAGCTCTGACCCTCAGCACAGGCTGTGACCCTCAGCACAGGCTGTGCCACCAGCTCTGACCCTCAGCACAGCCTGTGCCACCAGCTCTGACCCTCAGCACAGGCTGTGACACCAGCTCTGACCCTCAGCACAGGCTGTGCCACCAGCTCTGACCCTCAGCACAGGCTGTGCCACCAGCTCTGACCCTCAGCACAGGCTGTGCCACCAGCTCTGACCCTCAGCACAGCTCTGACCCTCAGCACAGGCTGTGCCACCAGCTCTGACCCTCAGCACAGGCTGTGACCCTCAGCACAGCTCTGACCCTCAGCACAGCCTGTGCCATCAGCTCTGACCCTCAGCACAGCCTGACCCTCAGCACAGGCTGTGCCACCAGCTCTGACCCTCAGCACAGGCTGTGACCCTCAGCACAGGCTGTGCCACCAGCTCTGACCCTCAGCACAGCCTGTGCCACCAGCTCTGACCCTCAGCACAGGCTGTGACACCAGCTCTGACCCTCAGCACAGGCTGTGCCACCAGCTCTGACCCTCAGCACAGGCTGTGCCACCAGCTCTGACCCTCAGCACAGGCTGTGCCACCAGCTCTGACCCTCAGCACAGCTCTGACCCTCAGCACAGGCTGTGCCACCAGCTCTGACCCTCAGCACAGGCTGTGACCCTCAGCACAGCTCTGACCCTCAGCACAGGCTGTGCCATCAGCTCTGACCCTCAGCACAGCCTGTGCCACCAGCTCTGACCCTCAGCACAGCCTGTGACCCTCAGCACAGCTCTGACCCTCAGCACAGGCTGTGACACCAGCTCTGACCCTCAGCACAGCTCTGACCCTCAGCACAGGCTGTGCCACCAGCTCTGACCCTCAGCACAGCCTGTGCCACCAGCTCTGACCCTCAGCACAGCCTGTGACCCTCAGCACAGCTCTGACCCTCAGCACAGGCTGTGACACCAGCTCTGACCCTCAGCACAGCTCTGACCCTCAGCACAGCCTGTGCCACCAGCTCTGACCCTCAGCACAGGCTGTGCCACCAGCTCTGACCCCTAGCACAGGCTGTGCCACCAGCTCTGACCCTCAGCACAGGCTGTGCCACCAGCTCTGCTGGCTCAGGGTCACCCCAGCCCCTCCTGCCCAGCTGCTCTCCGGTGCCAGGGGCTGTTCCTGCCCCTGAGCTCTCCTGGATCAGCTTCAGGAGGTTGGCCCCTTTCTCCTGCCTGCCTGTGGGAGCTGACAGTGGTCAAATAAGAGATCTTTAACTTCAGGCTTTAGCTTGAGCCTGGTGAAACTGAGTCACACAAGGCTCTCACTCTGGCCTCAGAAATCATAAGGAGGAATCCAATCAGTCCTTGGAGACGAAAACAACCTCTGCAGGTGTTGTTAGTTGCAAGAAACAGTCAAAGGGTGTAATTCCTCATTGTCCAGTGAAGGTGAAGTGTTGCTTTAATGAGCAATGAGAGTTTTAATGAGAGTTTTACCCCTTGGACCTTCTCGGACCTGTCTATAAAAGAAGATCTGGAAGAATAACACTTGCTGTCTTGTGCAACCCAGAAGAGACTCAGTGTCGTGCTTCACCATTCCTAACCTAGCACAGCATCTGCCAGGGCCCCTCTGGGTCTGTGGAACCAGGCTGGCAGAACCTTCTGGATTGTTCTATTGCCCCGTTAGAGAGGAGCTTGGTGATCTCCTGTCACTTGAGCCATGCAGTGATGGTGGACTGGGACATGTCCCCACCAGGAGTCACCCCCTGTCACCAAAGGCCAGCTGCTGTGCAGGGTTTGTCCTCCAAGGACCAGGTGTGTCCCTGGCAATGGGCTGGGAGCGCTGGCCCGGGCTCCACGGGCAGGAGAACGAGGACCTGGCTGAGCCATCAGCTTCCCCCAGCCCAGCCCCTCCTGGCAGAGCTGCCAGGCCAGGGAAGGCAGCAGATCTGCAGCTATGGGGGAGCTGTGTGAGGTTCCTGCTCTGCCAGACGTGCCAGGCTGTGCCCAACGTGCTGAACTCCCAACCTGGCTCTGCAGGAGGGGCAGGAGATGGGCTCTGCTGGGCTCAGCTCCACTCTGCTGAGCAGCTCCCACTGATCTCCAGCCCTGGGTACAGCCCAGCAGCAATAAAACCCAGGGGTTCCACTGCTCCCTGCCTGAAAAGCAGCAAGAGCTGCACTCCATCCTGCCTGTGTCCACCTGGGCACAACAAGGACAGCAATAAAACCCAGGGGTTCCACCACCCCCTGCCTGAAGAGCTTCCAAGAGCTGCACTCCATCCTGCCTGTGTCCACTGGGCACAAGGACAGCAATAAAACCCAGGGGTTCCACTGCTCCCTGCCTGAAGAGCAGCAAGAGCTGCACTCCATCCTGCCTGTGTCCACCTGGGCACAACAAGGACAGCAATAAAACCCAGGGGTTCCACCACCCCCTGCCTGAAGAGCAGCAAGAGCTGCACTCCATCCTGCCTGTGTCCACTGGGCACAACAAGGACAGCAATAAAACCCAGGGGTTCCACTGCTCCCTGCCTGAAGAGCAGCAAGAGCTGCACTCCATCCTGCCTGTGTCCACTGGGCACAAGGACAGCAATAAAACCCAGGGGTTCCACTGCTCCCTGCATGAAGAGCAGCAAGAGCTGCATTCCATCCTGCCTGTGTCCACCTGGGCACAACAAGGACAGCAATAAAACCCAGGGGTTCCACTGCTCCCTGCCTGAAGAGCTTCCAAGAGCTGCATTCCATCCTGCCTGTGTCCACTGGGCACAAGGACAGCTCTGCTCTGCAGCTCCAGCACTGCTGGGACTCAGCCATGGAAAAGGCCACCTATGGAATCTGTGTGCACAGCCCCAGGGCCATGAACCAGGGATGCTGAGTGGCCAGGCAGCCCCCAAACCTGCAGAACAGATTAAAAGCATGTGGAGTCCCTTTTTTAGGGAGTTTCACACATCATGAGGTGAGAGAGAGGGAATCCCCCATGTGTTGTGGTTCTGCTGTGAGTAGGAAAACTGAAATTCCCTAAATAGGGTATTTTACCTTCTGATCAAATTTACCTTGTGGTGTTAATGAGACTGGCTCCTCCTGCCAGGGACTTGTCAGAGCCAGAAATTCCCCCTGAGCCTCCTTTGCTCCAGCCTGAGCCCCTTCCCAGCTCCCTCAGGAATTCTCCAGCCCCTTCCCAGCTCCCTCAGGAATTCTCCAGCCCCTTCCCAGCTCCCTCAGCAATTCTCCAGCCCCTTCCCAGCTCCCTCAGGAATTCTCCAGCCCCTTCCCAGCTCCCTCAGGAATTCTCCAGCCCCTTCCCAGCTCCCTCAGGAATTCTCCAGCCCTTCCCAGCTCCCTCAGGAATTCTCCAGCCCCTTCCCAGCTCCTTCAGGAATTCTCCAGCCCCTTCCCAGCTCCTTCAGGGATTCTCCAGCCCCTTCCCAGCTCCTTCAGGAATTCTCCAGCCCTTTCCCAGCTCCCTCAGGAATTCTCCAGCCCCTTCCCAGCTCCCTCAGGAATTCTCCAGCCCCTTCCCAGCTCCCTCAGGAATTCTCCAGCCCCTTCCCAGCTCCCTCAGGAATTCTCCAGCCCCTTCCCAGCTCCCTCAGGAATTCTCCAGCCCCATCCCAGCTCCTTCAGGAATTCTCCAGCCCTTTCCCAGCTCCATTCCCTTCCCTGGCCAGGCTCCAGCCCCTGCAGGGCTCTCCTGAAGTGAGTGGCTCAGAACTGTGCTCAGCACTCGAGGTGTGGCCCCAGCAGTGCCAGCACAGGGGGACAGTCCCTTCCCTGGTCCTGCTGGACGCTGTTCCTGATCCAGCCCAGGGACCAGTGGCCTCCAGTGGCCCCTTGCCCACCTTGGCACACCTGGGCACACCTGGGCTCGTGTCCAGCCTCTGTCACAGCAGCCCCAGGGCCTTCCCAGCCCCTCTGGCCCAGCCTGGGGCTGCAGGGCTTGCTGTGAGTGCTCAGGACTCAGGGCTGGGCTGTGCTGACCCTCACCCCGCTGCCCTCAGCCCAGACCCTGTGCAGAACTGTCCTCCAGCAGATCCACATCTGAGCACAGCGACTGAGCCTGCCCTGGATCCCCTTGTCCAGATGTGAAGCAGTCCTGAGGCCTGCTGGCCACCACTGGGGAGCCATTCCCAGCTGGATTTAAGGCTCATCCTCTCTGTCCCACTCCTGCTCACAGCCGGTGCTGCCCAGCACCGCACACTGGAGCCTTGGCAAGGGAGCCCAGAGCGCCCCAGAGAGGTGCTCAGCTCTTCCCATCACATCTGGAGGGGTCTGGGCTGTGTGGTCCCTGTGCTGCTCTCATGGGGATGTTTTGTGCAGGACCAGCTGCTTAGCAGTGATCTGTGCTTAATAACTGAGGAGCAATGCCTGGGAACAGCAGCTAAAGCCCAGATCCACAGTAAAGCATCCTGTGAGGGATTAAGGGAAGTGCTGTTTGCTGGGGATTATCCAAAAGCAGGACAGCTTTATCTATTCCATTTCTACCTCGCTGTGTCTCTGGAAGCCAGGGAATCACAGCTGTCTGGGAGTTCAGTGCACTCTGTGATAGAGCACAGGGACAATTTGTAGGGGCTGCACAGTCTGAGGAAGATGAGAAGGAAGCGAAATCTTTTCTGTGCTCTGCATTTGCCCGAGAGCTTCCCAGGAGCAATGACTTTGGTATTCTGATTCATGGGGAGATGACTGTCTGAAGGCATCAACCCTGAGAAAGGAGAGAAACAAGAAATAATTCTGAGTTTGACAAATCCATCTTGTCACAGCGAGCAGCCAGCCCCGTGCTCCGGGAGTTCCCGGCCCAGGCACTTCTCTTTCTGTGATGTTAATTAGGGTCAGCCTTTAGGCTGCCAGACACAGCCCTGCTCTTGCTTTTCCATCTCATCCTGCAATTGTCCAGCTTCTGGGATGCTCTCACCCTGCTCCCATCCTCACAACCATTAGGGCTGGAAAACACCTCAGCTCTCCCAGCCTTCCCTTTCCCTTCCATGGCTTTGAGATCTTTGTCTGCAGGTCTCAGACAGCTCAAGGGCTTCGGTTCCTGCTTCAGCATCCCTCCAGGGCGGTTGTGAGGTGACTCTTTGTGTCCAGCCTGGTGTCCCACAGAGGACAGAGGGTGGCACAGTGCAGGGCTGGGACACAGCTGGGGTGGATTCAGTGATCCCAAAAGTGCAGAGACATCACTGGACTTGGAGCCAAAGTCATCCATGAGCAAGGCCAGAGAGGATCAGAGTGCTCTGTGTCCCAGGCACATCCCTAAAGCAGAAGGATCGAGAACTCCTGGACATTATTCCATGAAAGAGCCTTCACCAGGAAGGGTTTTCCCAGGCCACTCCTCCCTCAGCACCCAGAGCTGGGCAGAGTTTCTGCTCTGGGTGTGGATCACACATCCCTGGGCTGCCTCCCCTGTCCCTCCCCATTTCTGCATTTCCCATTTCCAGCAAAGGTCACACTACTGGAAACACTGGGTGGCATTTGGGAGCTTCTTTTCCAGGAGGAACAGAAGTAAATAAGGTTCCACAGAAGAGTTTTTCAGTATTTACTCTGTATTCACACACACACCGCACGTCAAGGTAGGAAAGCATCCCTCAAGAGATGAAAGGAAAGCAGATAACAGTGGTGTTCTTTATATAACTCAGGCACAACGATCTGTCAGCAGAGCAGGGTAATTATCCCAATAAGATTTCACGAAAGGAGGAAATATCATGGATTTTATAAACCTTATTAACATGCAGAATGAATGCAAAACAACAAAAGGAGTCTTAAAACAAAACATTATGTTAAAATCAATATTGATTGCCAGCGATAAGTGTTATACGAGGCAGTAAAATTCCATAAAATTCCCCCCAAAGCAAGGCTGGAGACAAATCAAAGGAGAACAAATGGTTCTAAAGCAGAGTAATCGCTTTGCAAAGCAGGGAAGGAGCATCAAGACACTGATTTGTTCCAACATCAATGAGCTTTTCCAAAAAAACACCCTCCTCTTGTTCTCCTGCCCCCTGCAACAACCCCACACAACAGCCCCTTGCAGCCTGCACAGCAATGCTGCCTGCAGGACTGGGGTGAAGGGAAATGGAAATTGGGAAATGCACAGCTGGGATTGTGGAGCAGAGCTGGGATTGTGGAGCAGAGCTGGGATTGTGGAGCAGAGCTGGGTTTGTGGAGCAGAGCTGGGTTTGTGGAGCAGAGCTGGGCTGGGCTCAGGGAGCAGAGCCAGGCTCAGGGAACACAACATCAGGACGTGGAGCTGCTGGAGAGAGTCCAGAGGAGGCCCCGGAGCTGCTCCAGGGCTGGAGCCCCTCTGCTCTGGAGCCAGGCTGGGAGAGCTGGGAATGTTCCCCTGGAGAAGGGCAAAATGCAGGGAATGCTGAGAGTCCCTGCAGGGGCTCCAGGAGAGCTGGAGAGGGACTGGGGCCAAGGGCTGCAGGGACAGGAGCCAGGGAATGGCTTCCCAAGGGAAAGGGGAGATTGGGCTGGGATCTTGGCAAGGAATTCCTGCCTGGGATTCTGCAATTCCCACATTTGCTGGGGCTGCCCCTGGATCCCTGGGAATGCCGAAGGCTGGGTTGGAGCAGCCTGGGACAGCAGAAGGTGTCCCTGCCATGGCAGGAGGTGTCACCAGAGGAGCTGGAAGGTCCTTCCAGCCCATTCCATGGCTCTGTTATTCTGTGTCCCCAGCCCCCAAGGGCCATGCTCCCAGCACTCAGTGATGCTGTGCCAAGGCAGGACACAGCTCCTGTCCCCTCTCAGCTCCTGTCCCCTCTCAGCTCCTGTCCCCTCTCAGCTCCTGTCCCTGCAGCTCCAGCTCCCCCAGCACTCAGCACCGAGGCAGCGTTTGGTGCTTCTGGTCCCCTGGGGGTCTGGGGACACTTCCAGCCTCGCCTCGGGGATCCACAGCTGCAGTGCCACCCCTCCCGTGCACATCTGCTGGATTCCCAACTGAGAGCTGAGCCATAAACCCCAGATCCAGAGGAAACCTGCGCCAGGCAGGGCCTGGATGAGCTGTGCTCTCACGGATAAACATCCACATTTACAGAGCTGGAAGTTCCTCAGGTGCAATAAAAAGGGATGTAAATATTTATAGCTCAGCCTAATTTAACAAATGAGTGTGGTGAGAGCACTGCTGGCAATTCCTTTTAGTGAGTAAATCCTGCAGAGGGCGAAAGAGCAGTCCATGAAGAGCCCAGCATCTCCTGAGAGCCAGGAGCCTTCATCCAGCCTCCACAGGCTCTCCCTCCGCTCCTCATCCTCCTCCTCTCTGCCTGTGCCACCTCCCCTTGGGGAAGGACACAAAGGGCTCAGACTCAGCAGCTCTTGGTGTTTGGGTGTTTCAGGTGGGTGCTGTGCCTCAGCCAGGCCTGGCAGCGCTCCAGTGTCAGCCAGGGCAGCTGGAGAGGAAATCAAAGCCACTCACAGCTGGGAAATCACTTAGAGAGATAAAATCCCCATTGGCTTTCACAGGAGCTTGTCTGGGATGCAGCCAGAGAAAAACCTGGATTTGGATTGATCTGAATGTGAAAATCCGTGGAAAAAAGGGAATGTATGTAAAATATCCCTGGGGTATTAGGGTATGTAACTGTATGGGATGTATGTAAAATATCCCTGGGGTATTAGGGTATGTAACTGTATGGGATGTATGTAAAATATCCCTGGGGTATTAGGGTATGTAACTGTATGGGATGTGTTATAAATGCAAAGGCAATTTTTGGATAAAATTAAAGAGAAATTTATTAATAAAACAACATAGAAAAAAAAACAGAGAGAAAAACCACAATAAAAATGATCAGCGCAGCGCTGGGTGGACAGGACCTACACCCGAGGTGTAGGTTTCCCAAGTCCACACCTGAGCGCTCTCAGGCTTGGGGTTTTATAGGATTTTTAAGTCCTCAGGCTAAAATTCCAAGCTGGCTCTATTCACCAAGTGTTCTTGATTGTTTGGTGAATAGATTTCCTGGCTTGGAAGAATAGACCTAACTTGTGTCCAGACAGAGTCTCCTCATATGTAAAGAGACTCTGTATGTATTTTAATTTTGGGTTATCAAGGCAGAAGTGGTGTGATCCGGGGTTGGTGCCGATGGAAATCTTGGCGGAGTCTCCCCCTTTGTTTCCAGTGATTGTATCTCCAACACTAGTCTGACAGGTGGGGGATTCAGGACTCGCAGAGGATACTTTTTCTGAGGCTTGTCTTTGTCGACTTTGATTGTTTCACAACTGATGTCTGCAGAGACGTTGGTCAGGTCCGGAGTTGGGTTCCTCCCCCGAGCTAGTCCTTTTGTTGTCTTTGATGGCTCCCATCCTGCCTATTTTCCGAGTTAATGTCTCTTATCTGGGTGTTGGCTACAATCTTTTTCTTTCGGAGAAGAGCTCCCAGCCAGGTTTGGGAGGAGGATTTCTTTCTTTTTACATACACATCTTTGGTTTTTATTATTTTAACATATACATCTTATTTATATATCTTTTCGAATTTTTACTTACACATAATTTATTACAGTCCCCCACTTAATAATTTATCTTATTAAAAATTCGTATTTTATTATTATTTTGAGAGGAATACTAGTATTCCTCCGTACTTTCTTTATTTTCTTGTGCTAACATGTGCTCGGTCTCAAATTAGGATTATAGGATCATTATTCAATGGCACTTTAGTTTCATGTTTTAAGTTTCTTCCCTCCCAGTACATTTTCCTCCCCACGGAACACGGCTTTACAGTTGCTTTATTGTAACAAATAGGGTTAACTCGATGATATGCTATAAAAATGGATTGTCTCCTTCCCCCAATCCAGACAGCCTTATTACACTGCCCGCAGACTGAGATTGAGGGAACCCCTTTTAGTTCTCTTTTTGGTCGGAGGTGATTAATTTAACGTTTTGATCCTCCCAGTTTCGAATTTGATTTTCTGTAATACTTGCTCCCGGATTGGAACACTCAATTTTCTCTTTTAATTTGTACAATTTTAATTGGGTGTCATTTAACCAGCAGATTCCTAGGTGCAGTTCTGGGGACAAACGGCTAATGTCTCGGCTTTTGTGGCAGCTTGACACTGCTCACACTTCCCCGTGGGGTCCACCACCGGGGGCACCTCGGGGTCTGTCCCCTTGGTCGAGCACCTGACTAGGCTCAGGAACATCAGGATTCCCCACCACTTCATCTCTCTGCCTTGCCCTTCGCCCGTATATAAGCATACGGCGGGGTAAACCATCTTCTTGGCAGCAAAGACTATCTTCAGGGGCCCTTGATGTTCTGATGGCAAATCTTCGCTTGAAGACCGCCCACCGGGACGCTTTAACCGTGTCAAATCTGCACGGAACTTTTATTGTTTGCCGGCACTCGACTACTAAGGGTTCTGCCTTGCAGTCAAGCTGACCCCCTAGACCGTTTCGGTAAAACAGGAGCCACTCAAGAGAGTCAGGTTCCAGCAGGCCCACCTCGGCAGCAAGTATTAAGAATCTGTCTGTCTGCTGTAATTCCTTTTCAAAACACTTTGTACATAAACCTCTTGGTTTATGTCCCATTAAACAGTGAGCAACCCAAATTTGTTTACAATAAGCACATTTAAAATGGATAAAAGGAAAGCAATAACAATCAACATTGACACAACTTATCTGATCTCCACTCATTTGTGTTGTCACCGGAGTTTGATCTTCAAATCTCCTGGGGGGTAGTAACTTCCCACTCGGTTGAACCGTGATCTGTGATTTTCTTCACTCGAGAGGAGTGAGTCTAACCTTTTCGGCCGTTCGCACAGCAGTGTCCGTGGTCAGGAGAACGAGGAAGGGACCTTCCCAATGAGGACTGAGGGGAAGTTCCCTCCACACTTTAATCAATACTTTGTCGCCCGGCTGGATTTTGTGAATTGGAAATCCCAATGTTGTGCTTTGAGGAATCAATCCTTTTTCCCGGAGTTCCTGTAGATTTTTATTTATAGAAATGAGATAAGGTTGTAATTGCACATCCTCTATCTGAGGGTGTGCCACCGGCATCCCATGCCTATATGGCATTCCATATAGCATTTCAAAAGGGGATAAACCGGTTTCAGAATGAGGCATGGTCCGGATGTTTAACAAAGCTAAAGGAAGACATCGGACCCAAGTCATTTTTGTTTCGATTATTAATTTGGACAATTGCGATTTTAATGTTTGATTCTTCCTTTCTACCTGTCCCGAGCTTTGAGGGTGCCAGGGGGTGTGATATTGCCATCTGATTCCCAATGCCTCTGACAGTTGTTTGATGATTTTGGAAGTGAAGTGAGTCCCTTGATCAGAATCGATATGGTCTACTATCCCATATCTAGGAATTATTTCCTCTAGTAGAATTTTAGACACGGTTTGGGCCGTAGCCTTTGCTCTGGGAAATGCCTCGACCCAATGTGTCAGTTTATCCACTATCACTAATAAATATCTATTTCTCCCAATCTTCGGTAGTTCCATGAAATCTACCTGGATTCTCTCGAATGGCCTATACGAAAGTGGCCGGCCACCCCAATTTGTTTGTTTTGAATTGGCACGATTTACTTTCTGGCATATCACGCACCCCTGTACCTCTTGCTTGGCAAGTTCAAAGATTCCTTTACATCTGAAAAATTTTAAAAATTGTTCAGCCAGTGCCCGGGTTCCCCAGTGGGTTTGTTCATGCAATTTCCTGAGTATTCCTCTCGCTATACTTTTTGGAACCAGCTCCCTCCCGTCTGGCAACCACCATTTATTTTCTTTAAAATATCCACCTACCTTCTGGAAATCTTCTTGCTCTTTCTCTGAAGGAAACACGGACACTTCTGGGGTTTCTTTGGGACTGATCTCGGGAATACTTACCGTCAGTAACGCAGCTCGTTTCGCCTCTTTGTCCGCTAGATTGTTTCCCCTGGTGTGAAACCGCCACCCAGTTTGGTGTCCTTTTACATGGACTACTGATATCTCCTGGGGCTCCCTGATAGCTTCTAAGATTTGTTTAATTATTTCTCCATGTATTAATCTTTTTCCCTTGGTGTTTATTAAACCTCTTTCTTCCCATATTTTTCCAAAAGTATGCACTACCCCAAATGCATACTTTGAATCTGTGAAAATAGTTCCCCTTTTTCCCTTCAGGCCTTTGAGGGCTCTTAAGAGTGCAAACAGTTCACAGGCTTGAGCCGACCAACATGCTTGCAAAGGACCTGATTCTATGATTTGTTCGGTCTTACCATTTATGATGGCATAACCTGACTTTCTTTTTCCTTCTACCATTTTTGATGAACCATCAATAAACCATTTTTCTCCCCCCTCTAACTCTTGATTTTCCAGGTCTGGTCTTACCTTAGTTTGCAATTCCACTGCTTCAATGCAATTATGCAACAGCTCACTTGTTGGTTCCCCAAACAAAAACTGCGCCGGGTTTTGGGCAGTAGTTGTCCTCAACTCGAGGCCTGGCGAACTAATTAGCATGGCTTCATATTTCAGAAGCCTCGAATCAGTTAGCCATTTCTCGGCTTTTTGTTGTAAGATATTTCTTACATCGTGTGGGGTGTAGACTGTTAAAGAGGCTCCAAAAGTTATCTTTTTGCTTCCCCAACTAACAGAGCTACTGCAACAATTGCTTGCAAGCAAGTGGGCCACCCTCGACTGACTGGATCTAGGATTTTTGATAAAAATCCTATGGGCTTTTTCTTTTCTGCCCACTCCTGGGTCAGAACTCCTTGGGCTGTTTGTCCACTTACAACGACAAATAGCTGGAATTCTTTGCTAGTGTCTGGCAAGGTTAGAACCGGGGCAGTTATAAGTGCAGTTTTCAATTCCTGAAACTTGCTTTCATCCTGAGTGGTCCATTTCACTCTATCTGTGTTTAATCTTTCATACAAAAATTTTACTTTTTCACTGTATCCTTTAATCCACTGTCTGCAATATCCCAGGAGCCCTAAAAATTGCTTGATTTGTCTTTTTGTTTTGGGGCTGGGAGTACCAGAATCCCGGCCACTCTGTCAGAATCTAGCATCTTTTTCCCTGAGAAATCCAATGTCCCAGATATTTTACCTCGGGCTCCGTAAACTGCAGTTTGGATTTTGATACTTTCAAACCCTTTTTTCCCAGAAAATTCAACAATGAAATTGTACTTTTTCTGACTTTTTCCTCCATGGTTCCAGCAATTAATAAATCATCTACATATTGTAAGAGCTTTGTCCCTTCCTCTGGAATGAATTCAGTAAGTAATTGTTCCAATGCCTGTCCAAATAAATTGGGTGATTCCACAAACCCCTGTGGGAGGACCGTCCACCTTAACTGTTGATTTCTGTTCGTGTCAGGATCCTCCCACTGAAAGGCAAAGAAATTCCTACTCCCTTCATCCAAAGGACAAGTCCAGAATGCATCTTTTAGATCAATTACACTGTACCATACATCCTCGGGTGAGAGTCTGTTAAGTAAAGTATAAGGATTTGCCACCACCGGAAACCTGGTTCGGGTTTTAGCATTTACTGCCCTGAGATCCTGAACCAGTCGGAAGCTCCCATCCGCTTTCTTTACTGCCAGGATGGGGGTGTTATGTTGGGACATGCTGGGTTCGAGGGTACCCCCTCTAAGGAGGTCCTCAATTACTAATTTCAAACCCCTTCTCCCTTCTATCGGGATGGGATATTGTTTGATCCTTATCGGATCCTCTGGGTTTTCTATTTCAATTTTGATGGGGGTAATATCTAATTTCCCCACCTCCCCTTTCGAATGCCATACTTTGGGATCAATTTCCCTTTCATCTTTTGGAGTCAAATGGAATATCTTTATTACTAATTCAGAATTCTTTACAACAATGTTTATACCTAATGCAACAATCATATCTCTTCCCAATAAATTGTAATCAGCTTCTTCTACTAATAATAAATTTTCTAAACATATTTTATTTTGAGACTCAATTTCCACATCTTTTATTACAGAAACTTTGAAGGGATCTCCTTTAGCACTAATTACAACTACTTTTTCTTTACTTGCCACGCATCCCCTGGGTAATTTCTGCAGGGTGCTTTTCTCAGCTCCCGTGTCAACCAAAAATTCTATTTCTTGGCGATGGGGACCTACTTTTAATTTTATCAAGGGCTCTTTTGCTGTTACCATTCCCATCTGAAAGAGCCCAAGACTTCTCTAATCTTCTTGAAATACTTGTTTATCTTTTAATTTCTGACGGCAGTTCCGCTGAATGTGTCCTACTTTCTTACAGTAAAAACATTCTGGGGAATCCTTCCGCGGGGCGGAGCCGTCCTTTTGAGACTCCTGCGGCTTTTTCGGCGCTGTTTTAAATTTTCCCTGTGCCTGTTCTTGTTTTTGAGCCTCCTTTACTGCGGCTACTAGTATTTTGGCCTGGAGTTTCTGTTTCTCATCCTCTCTCCTCATGTAAATCTTTTGAGCTTCCCTCAGAAGCTCTTGGAGACCTTTCTTTTGCCACTTTTCAATCTTTTCCAATTTCTTTCTAATATCCTCCCATGATTTCGCCACGAACTGTGTTTTAAGTAACACTTCTCCTACCGGAGAACTAGGGTCCGTCCCAGAATAGATCTGCAGACTTCGCCGCAATCTTTCCAACCACTCGGTGGGGGATTCCTCTTTCCCCTGACATTCCCCAAACACCTTACTAATATTTTGGCCCCGGGGAACCGCTTCCCTTATTCCTTGTACAATTATATTCCTTAAATCATTCATGCTCCTTCTACTATCCTCTGTTTGGGCGCTCCAACTCGGGCTTACGCTCGGCCACTTTTGAGTGCCTGGCGTTCCCTGAGGGTTTCGCCGCTCCCACTCTCTGATACCAGCTTGTTTAATCATTTCTCTTTCCTCTTGACTAAACAGAGATCTCAAGATAGCCATGAGATCTTCATAGGTATAAATGCTACTGCCTAAAAATTCATCCAACCTTTCTGCCACTCCAAACGGATCATTCAACAATCTTCCCATCTCTTTCTTAAATGCCCGCACATCCCCTGAATTTAGGGGTACATTTACAAATCCAATCACTCCTGGAGCAGTAGGCACTTCCCTGAGAGGGAACATTCTGTGCCTACTCTCATTCTCTTCCCATTCCTCACTCATCTGTCTAGACTTAAACCGAGTCCTGCTTGCGGGGGGGGGAATAGGGGTTTTTGAGAGTCTGGTCCTTTATTACTGATGTAAAGTCCGTTGCCACCAGGTTATTATGAAAGATTCCCCCTGTCAAATTTGAGGGACCTGGCTGTGGCAGCGGGACGGGCACTGGGGGATAAGGAGATCCCCGACCTTGCACCACCATGGATTCTGGAGAAGCGGCGGCGGCTGCGGTCCCCACAGGAGGAGCCAGAGGGGGGGGGGCCACCGGAACCACTGCTGGCGCCGGCTCCCCTGTTCGCGATGTGTGTGCTTCACCTGGCTGTGCCGGCGAGCTCGTGGGAGCTGATGGCACCACTTGATCCACCACGGGAGGTCCTGCCGGCCCATGGTACGGAGGGGGTAAATGATCAAGGGGCTCCCAGGTTTCTGTTTTTGTTTCGCTTTTTAGTTTCATTGGAAATAGCCCTACTCTGGCCTTTAGCCGGAGTTTGGCGTATTCCTTCTCCTCAGAGTCTGAGGAAACCTTGCTCTCTACATAAGAGAGCAATTCATTACACGTCTGCCTTTCAAACATTCCTAATATTGGCTAAATGAGATGGGGTCTCAGTTCCTGCCCACCCCAAACCTCGGCACAATAGTAGATCATTTTTGCCTTGGACTTCTTTTTCTCTCAGGGCAATTTTCTCAATATTTTAACAACCAACCTAAAAGGACTTTCTGGTGGGATGTCTAACAATTCCTTCGTTTCTATGGAAGGATTCTTCTTATCTACTGGCTTTTGTATTTTACTCTTCCTCTGTCTCATGGTGAAAAAAGGGAGTCTTACCTGTTTCTCTGCGTTGTGTTTGTGTTTTGAGAGACAAAAGTCTGCTAATACTCACCTTCGCGGTTTGCTGTACCGGGGTCTTTCTTAGCGCTTTGATCTCTCTTCCGGACCTCTCCTTGGGCCCTGATTGCTAGAAGAGTTTACTCATTCCCGAGCTCTACTGGACGTCCTCTTCCTCTTCCAGCCCTTTGTGATCGGTCCCCCAGAGCACCCCTTTGGCCCCAGGCTTTACAAACGCGTAGAGAGAGCCCTCTCACACCGATTCGCTTCCTCCGTGGCCGGCCAATTCCCTCGCGGGAGGATGGAACCGCGGCTTTGGAGTCCGCTCTCGCTCCGTGATCAGATCACGTCTCATACACGCTTGCTCAATCACCAGCTCAACCTCGCAGTACTTACAGCAATTTTCTTGCGAGGATGTCTTCGTGCACGACTGACTTTTTATGAGCTACCAAGCCATGGCTTTTTCCCGAGCTCTTCCTGGATCCGTATCCTCTTTTATTGTGGTTTTTACCTCAGCCTAAATTTGGTTCGGATGTCGGAGTGAACTGCGGAGGTTCTCGGCTTCCCAGGCCGCTGAAATCAGCGGGGGTACCCTCCTGGACAGCGAGGTTCTCCCACAGTTTTCCGATCCGAGTCACGGCACCAATCTGTTATAAATGCAAAGGCAATTTTTGGATAAAATTAAAGAGAAATTTATTAATAAAACAACATAGAAAAAAAAACAGAGAGAAAAACCACAATAAAAATGATCAGCGCAGCGCTGGGTGGACAGGACCTACACCCGAGGTGTAGGTTTCCCAAGTCCACACCTGAGCGCTCTCAGGCTTGGGGTTTTATAGGATTTTTAAGTCCTCAGGCTAAAATTCCAAGCTGGCTCTATTCACCAAGTGTTCTTGATTGTTTGGTGAATAGATTTCCTGGCTTGGAAGAATAGACCTAACTTGTGTCCAGACAGAGTCTCCTCATATGTAAAGAGACTCTGTATGTATTTTAATTTTGGGTTATCAAGGCAGAAGTGGTGTGATCCGGGGTTGGTGCCGATGGAAATCTTGGCGGAGTCTCCCCCTTTGTTTCCAGTGATTGTATCTCCAACACTAGTCTGACAGGTGGGGGATTCAGGACTCGCAGAGGATACTTTTTCTGAGGCTTGTCTTTGTCGACTTTGATTGTTTCACAACTGAT
>NC_081252.1:76215598-76220598 GCF_030490865.1 Poecile atricapillus
GAGTATAAAATATGTTCAACTCAAAACCAAATGGGGTCAGATTTGGGTCTGTGTACCCCTGACACCCAGAGCTCTTCAATAAAGCACCTGCATATAATAATTTGTGATTATGTGTGTTCCTGAACGCTGACACTGGGAGGGTGCAAGGCCTGGCTCAGGTGCCCAGAGCAGCTCTGGCAGTGCCCCAGGGCAGGGCTGGGAGCAGCTGGGGACAGTGGAAGTGTCCCTGCCATGGCAGAGAGGGGGACAGCAGCAATCCCTGGCCAGCCAAAGCATCGCTGCTCCCTGGGGGTGCTGCACACTCAGTGTGCCTGAACTGTGTGGCTGCAGCTCTCACTGTGCCTGCCAGGACAGGTCTGCACAGGGAGCAGGGACAGAGGGGGCACTGCCCTAATCCTGGGGGCTGCAGGGACAGAGGGGGCACTGCCCTGATCACTGCTCTGATCACTGCTCTGATCACTGCTCTGATCACTGCTCTGATCACTCCTGATCACTGCCCTGATCACTGCCCTGATCACTGCCCTGATCACTGCTCTGATCACTGCCCTGATCACTGCTCTGATCACTGTCCTGATCACTGCTCTGATCACTGTCCTGATCACTGTCCTGATCACTGCCCTGATCCTGGGGGCTGCAGGGAGGAGCAGGGACAGAGAGGGCATTGCTCTGTTCCCGATGGATGCAGGGACAGAGAGGCCATTGCTCCATCCCCATGGATACAGAAGGATCAGGCCATTGCTCCATCCCCATGGATGAAGGAAGGATCAGGCCATTGCTCCATCCCCATGGATACAGAAGGATCAGGCCATTGCTCCATCCCCATGGATACAGAAGGATCAGGCCATTGCTCCATCCCCATGGATGAAGGAAGGATCAGGCCATTGCTCCATCCCCATGGATACAGAAGGATCAGGCCATTGCTCCATCCCCATGGATACAGAAGGATCAGGCCATTGCTCTGTTCCCCATGGATACAGAAGGATCAGGCCATTGCTCCATCCCCATGGATACAGAAGGATCAGGCCATTGCTCCATCCCCATGGATACAGAAGGATCAGGCCATTGCTCCATCCCCATGGATGAAGGAAGGATCAGGCCATTGCTCCATCCCCATGGATGAAGGAAGGATCAGGCCATTGCTCCATCCCCATGGATGAAGGAAGGATCAGGCCATTGCTCCATCCCCATGGATGAAGGAAGGATCAGGCCATTGCTCCATCCCCATGGATGAAGGAGGATCAGGCCATTGCTCCATTCCCATGGATGAAGGAAGGATCAGGCCATTGCTCCATCCCCATGGATACAGAAGGATCAGGCCATTGCTCCATCCCCATGGATGAAGGAAGGATCAGGCCATTGCTCTGTTCCCCATGGATACAGAAGGATCAGGCCATTGCTCCATCCCCATGGATGAAGGAAGGATCAGGCCATTGCTCCATTCCCCATGGATACAGAAGGATCAGGCCATTGCTCCATCCCCATGGATACAGAAGGATCAGGCCATTGCTCCATTCCCATGGATGAAGGAGGATCAGGCCATTGCTCCATCCCCATGGATACAGAAGGATCAGGCCATTGCTCCATCCCCATGGATACAGAAGGATCAGGCCATTGCTCCATTCCCATGGATACAGAAGGATCAGGCCATTGCTCCATTCCCCATGGATACAGAAGGATCAGGCCATTGCTCTGTTCCCCATGGATGAAGGAAGGATCAGGCCATTGCTCCATCCCCATGGATACAGAAGGATCAGGCCATTGCTCCATTCCCATGGATACAGAAGGATCAGGCCATTGCTCCATTCCCATGGATGAAGGAAGGATCAGGCCATTGCTCCATCCCCATGGATGAAGGAAGGATCAGGCCATTGCTCCATCCCCATGGATACAGAAGGATCAGGCCATTGCTCCATCCCCATGGATGAAGGAGGATCAGGCCATTGCTCCATCCCCATGGATACAGAAGGATCAGGCCATTGCTCCATTCCCATGGATACAGAAGGATCAGGCCATTGCTCCATTCCCATGGATGAAGGAAGGATCAGGCCATTGCTCCATCCCCATGGATACAGAAGGATCAGGCCATTGCTCCATCCCCATGGATACAGAAGGATCAGGCCATTGCTCTGTTCCCCATGGATACAGAAGGATCAGGCCATTGCTCCATCCCCATGGATACAGAAGGATCAGGCCATTGCTCCATCCCCATGGATACAGAAGGATCAGGCCATTGCTCCATTCCCATGGATACAGAAGGATCAGGCCATTGCTCCATTCCCATGGATACAGAAGGATCAGGCCATTGCTCCATTCCCATGGATGAAGGAAGGATCAGGCCATTGCTCCATCCCCATGGATACAGAAGGATCAGGCCATTGCTCCATCCCCATGGATGAAGGAAGGATCAGGCCATTGCTCCATCCCCATGGATACAGAAGGATCAGGCCATTGCTCCATCCCCATGGATACAGAAGGATCAGGCCATTGCTCTGTTCCCCATGGATGAAGGAAGGATCAGGCCATTGCTCCATCCCCATGGATGAAGGAAGGATCAGGCCATTGCTCCATCCCCATGGATGAAGGAAGGATCAGGCCATTGCTCCATCCCCATGGATGAAGGAAGGATCAGGCCATTGCTCCATCCCCATGGATACAGAAGGATCAGGCCATTGCTCCATCCCCATGGATGAAGGAGGATCAGGCCATTGCTCCATCCCCATGGATACAGAAGGATCAGGCCATTGCTCCATCCCCATGGATGAAGGAAGGATCAGGCCATTGCTCCATCCCCATGGATGAAGGAAGGATCAGGCCATTGCTCCATCCCCATGGATACAGAAGGATCAGGCCATTGCTCCATCCCCATGGATGAAGGAGGATCAGGCCATTGCTCTGTTCCCCATGGATGAAGGAAGGATCAGGCCATTGCTCCATCCCCATGTCCCCCAGCCCCAGCAGAGCAGCTGAGGGCTGCAGGCCTGTGCCAGCAGTGGCCGCTCCTCGCTGGCTTTGGGGAGACAATAAATGCTGATCTCAGCACCTCCCAGGGAGAGATTAACAATAATTAGTGGCAGTGATAATGTTACTGATGAGCTGTGTGCTCACAGCGTTTGCCCTGTGCCTGAGAGCTCATTCCTCAGCTGAGGCTGCACAGGGAGCCCTGCCTGCTGCTGGGGGGTGTTCATGTGCTCCTGTTCCTGTGTTCCTGTGTTCATGTGCTCCTGTTCCTGTGTTCCTGTGCTCCTGTGTTCTGTCTGTGTTCCTGTGTTCCTGTGTTCCTGTGTTGTCTGTGTTCCTGTGTTCCTGTACTCCTGTATGTGATCCTGTGTTCCTGTGCTCCTGTTCCTGTGTTCCTGTGTTCCTGTGTTCATGTGTTCCTGTGTTCCTGTTCCTGTGTTCCTGTGTTCCTGTACTCCTGTGTTCCTGTCTGTGTTTCTGTACTCCTGTGTTCCTGTGTTCCTGTGTTCCTGTCTGTGTTTCTGTATTCCTGTGTTCCTGTCTGTTCTGTCTGTTCTCCTGTGTTCCTGTCTGTTCTCCTGTGTTCCTGTCTGTTCTCCTGTGTTCCTGTCTGTTCTCCTGTGCTCCTGTCTGTGTTCCTGTGCTCCTGTTCCTGTCTGTGTTCCTGTGTTCCTGTGTTCCTGTCTGTTCTGTCTGTTCTCCTGTGTTCCTGTCTGTTCTCCTGTGTTCCTGTCTGTTCTCCTGTGCTCCTGTGGCCGAGCACTCTGGGTCACAGAGGGATCTCATGTCCCCTGCTGGCCTGAAGTGTCAGCCATGCTCTGGGACAGAGGGGTGAGCTCGTGTCTGGGATTAAAAGGAGTGTTGGTGCCACGTTCCATGCAGGCACCCAAACAATCCTTCCCTTCACTCTCCAGATGAGCAGTACTTTCAGAAAGACAGGCAGCATTAACTTTGTCCGTCTGACTTTTCCCCCCTTTTCTAAAGAATTTCAACACAGCTCAGCTCAGCTGAAGGGAGGGAGGCTGGAATCAGCTCCAGATCATGATCTGCATTGCAGAGACAACAGAATCCTCTGCTCCTCTCTTCCTGCACCGCTGCTGCTCCAGCAGAAGCCACAGACACCTCGGGCTTTACCTTTGCTGTTCCTGGCTGCTGGGACTCCCAAGAGCTCTCTGTCCCTCTCACGAGTGGAGCAGCAGGCACAGGAGTGACCCAGAGCCAGGACTTGTTTCCATGCCTGGGAGGAGCAGCTCACCCAGCACTGCTGGATGAGGGACAAGGGACAGAGGGGCTCTGGAATGTTCCACCACCCCCTTGGTGCCAGGGGCTGCTCTATCCCTGGGGAAAAGGGAGATGTGTGCTGCTTCACCTCACACAGCACCCCCTCCCAGCTCATCCCATCAGGGCATTTCCATGGCTCATCCCAGCAGGATTGTCCAGAGCACATCTGGGGCTGTGAACCTCCTGCTGCTGCATTCCAGGTGAGCCAGAAGGGATCAGCTCAGCTGGTGGCACTTGCAGTCTCCATGTCTCGGGTTGAGGCAGCCCAAACCTAATTCCCCGTGAGGCTGAAGAGGACTTCAGGCTCCTGAAGGTATCTCCAACACCCAGCACAGGGTGGTTTCAGTCCCAGGAGCCCTGATCTGGAGAGGGGGACACGTAGCCAGTTTCAGGCAGGGAGATATTCCTCCTCCTGTGCTGTCATATCCCAGCTCACCCACAGGCTGGCACTGGCAGGAAAATGGGAACGGCTGGAACTGGCCCCTGTGCTCTTTGGAGACAGCAGCCTTGCACCTCGGAGCCTTCAGAGGAGCAGGCAGCTCTTCCTCCTCTGCAGGAAACATTTCCCAAGGGTTTAACCTTGGAAACCCTGCTCCCCTTGGCTCAGAAAGGGGAGCAGGAGAAGGCAAGGAGCATTGTAAGGGCTCCAGGATGTTTGGGGTTCTCTGACATCCCTTCTGCTCCCGTGGTGTCCAACCCTGAGCATTCAGTGTGCACAGACACCAGATCATGTCAACACTTCCACCCTGCCTCAGGAAACA